>NC_062520.1:29763890-29808890 GCF_022655615.1 Tachysurus fulvidraco
AGAAAAAAGTGTGTAGGAAATGGAAATAAAGAAAAAAGAAAGGAGAAGAAAACAGGGAGAGTGTAAAAGTTGTGGAGAGCAAAAACAGGGAAGATGTAAAAGTTGCGTAAAAGAAGAAAGAATAAGTTGAAAAAAGAGATTAAAATGAGGAGACAGGAGATGAATACATGATATAAATGGAGAAAGGAAAGGGACAGAAAGGAAAGAGAAGAAAGAAAGAGTACTGACTCCTCTCTCATTCACTTCAGACTGGAGGCTAATCTGCCCTGACTGTAATCTCCCATAATCACACGCATTGATCACACGGTGATGAATTTCAGCACAAAACATTCTCACCTCTCCTGCACTCATCCTCATCACAGGCCTCACCATTTTGAATGAGTAATTCATTCATTCATTCATTCATTCATTTTCTACCGCTTATCCGAACTTCTCGGGTCACAGGGAGCCTGTGCCTATCTCAGGCGTCATCGGGCATCGAGGCAGGATACACCCTGGACGGAGTGCCAACCCATCACAGGGCACACACACACTCTCATTCACACACACACACACACACTACTGACAATTTTCCAGAGATGTCAATCAACCTACCATGCATGTCTTTGGACCGGGGGAGGAAACCGGAGTACACTGAGGAAACCCCCGAGGCACGGGGAGAACATGCAAACTCCACACACACAAGGTGGAGGCATGAATCGAACCCCCAACCATGGAGGTGTGAGGCAAACATGCTAACCACTAAACCACCCTGCCCCCGAATGAGTAATTAATTAATTAATTTTTCCATCTAACGACACGGTGCCATGATGCAGCAGCTCATTC
Source organism: Tachysurus fulvidraco (assembly GCF_022655615.1). Lineage (NCBI taxonomy): Eukaryota > Metazoa > Chordata > Actinopteri > Siluriformes > Bagridae > Tachysurus > Tachysurus fulvidraco. Next base: position 29,764,716 of record NC_062520.1, read on the forward strand.
TCATGACACAAGGAAACATTTACAGATATTTTGTCAATCTTGAAAACCTTCTGAAGGAAGTTCCTACTGAAGAACTGAGATTCAAACCAAGTTATTCCAGGATTTCTCGTTCATATGGAACAGAATTTTTGGCCTTAAAATTATATGTAAATGAGTTGCCATTTTCAGGTTTCATGTTAGAAGGAGCCGAGGCTTCAGGGCTTGGTGATTGCAGAATTTTGAACCTTGTTGGAATTTCTGGACTTTATAACAGTAGATGAAGTGTGTAGGCCAAAGGATGTGAGTGTTAGGAGTCTAAGGATCTCAGGATGGCAAGAGTTACAGTATATGTGGCTATGCCTCGAATTCATGCAGTATGGCCTTATAGACCTTGGAAATGCATGGAGTGATGCTTGTGGGATCAGGATGGAAGTAGGACATTGTAAGTCTCAAATTTGTCAGTTTCCTGGCTCAAAAGCAAGCAAGATGAGCTTCTCGGCCTCACCATGGGAGGAGTAGGACATTTTGGGCCCTATTATGGCAGAGAAAGAACCCTCATGGAGATTAAGATTGCAACAGCCAAAACCTGTCAACCTCAGAAAGACAATGAGTTATTAGGCCTCAGGATTGAAGAAACTAAAATTTGTTGGTCTTAAACTGGTAGTAATATGAGTTTGAGGAGCCCCAAATAAAAGGAGTCAGACATAAGTTATGGACCTCAGACTGACAATAGTTAGAGCTTTGTTGACGTAAGCATGATAGACACAGAAAGCTCTTGGCTGTCAGGATGACAGGACAAGCTTCTAGTACTCAGAATGGCAGCTGATATATGCTAAGAAGTAGGAGCTCTAAGAAGAACAAAGAGGAGTTTAATAACAGAAGTAGAGGGTTCTTGGATAAGCAACAGAGGAGTTTGCAGGCCCCAAGTCGACAGAAGTGAAAGTCTGGAGGTTTGAGGAAACCAGAAATAAATTTAAAAAAAAGTGGCAGGAGTTGTTTGCAGGCCTCAGAGATCCAGGACAAGGAGAAGTTTGTAGGTTTCACGATCTACACTTGGGTATTATTTAGTCATGACTACAAAAATAAAGCATACACAGAACATCATGGTCGATGCAGTCCATGTGTGTGATTAGGGTGGAACTAGCAGGTGCATGGCATGGAGATGTTCGTGTGTGGCTGATGAGCACTGGTTTGGGACATTGCCATGGACAGACTGCGACACACTCGCTACGTAATCAATTATTCCAGACAATCTGCTTAAATCTCACTTTAACACATCCTGTTTATCCATGTGTTCAATTAAGAGTGAACCCTTTTTTTTTTTAGATTTTAGGTCTTTTTTTATTACTTCTAGTTCACTTCCACACAATTTCTATATTAGCATAAGAGCAGGTGGAGGAGGAAACCCCGCTACTGTACCAAGGCTAATTTGACACAATATGCATGACTAATGATGCCCAAAAATAACAAATTAGGGTTCACAGTTGGGACACAGGGCTCTGGTGATGGGACGCCACTGTGTGCCAGAAGGACAAAAGCCCAGAAAAGTCAGTGAGTGGTATTGGACGTCCTGTCCTTGGCACTTTTTTTGGCATGCGAGTGTCCCCAAAATCAGTGCCATGCAATCCTGCTGGCAGACAAGAAGGACGCTTGGCTGTCATACTCACTTTTCCATCCAAAGGACTACAAAGGGTCTGGATTGTGTTCATAGTGTGCTAATCATAGCGTGACACTGACACTGACCCTGGCATACAAGCCAAAGGTGAGACCATTTTTATTTTAATCTATTCTGAGTTTAAGTTTCCTCAAGTTTCTAAAAGACATATAAGAAAAGGTTTAAGAGGCCAAGAGGAGCTAGGTCCTCCTACAACTTGCTAATTAACCGGGCTAATAGCTAACTTCTGTGTAGCATAAAACATATAGCTGGAGGTACTATACAGCCAGAGAGAAGTTTGAATATACTAAGAAAAGACACAAATATTAACATCTGGTTTAAAAACAAAATAATTAGTTATTGGCTTTTTTTGCACAAAGGGAATAACACCTAAGAAGCACTGACCAAATTAGCCAGGTTGAATAAGGTCTATGATACCCTTTAGCATTATCATAGTGAAAAATAATGGTTGACAATTATCTATTATTATTTATCATCATCATCATCATCGCTTTTGCTCCACAAGGATCCCTCCCTGTTATCCTGTCTTTTTTGTCATCCAATGCTAAAGCCTGTCATTTATCCAGAGTGAACAGGTGGCACTTTGCAGGTGGCAGGCTAATCCTTATAAAGATCTTACTTCATTAAGAAATCCGTTTAATGTAGCCACTCGATTGATAAATCGTCCAAACCACAGGCCTGCTGCTTCTTACCCCACGTTATGCCAAGACTGACACACAATGTGTCTGTGTGCGAAAGTAATTATTACAAATTAATAAAGTGTATATCCTAGAATAAGAAACATAACAAAAAAAATGAAGTAATTCGTAGTAATGTATGAATTCATTTTTACACTGCTTTAAAAGCATGCCCCATTTTTGTTTGTTGTTTTTTTGGTTAAAACAAGTGCTGAAAGAAAAATAGTGCTAGTCGCTGTCTAGGTTAGAATGTGAGGCTAATACACATGTAGCATTAATGATACAGCTATAAAGAAATTTTAGTAGGTTATCCTGGACTCAAGGACTTCCTCTTTGAACTAAATAAATAAACAAAATGCATAATTGGACATCACCGATTTAATTTATTTAATCTGCTGCTAAGAAAAAAGGACTTTTACATAAAGGATATGTAAAGCTCAAGTCTACCTGCTAAACAGAATGCTAATTAACAGTCTTATTAAGTTAAGGCTTAATATATAGCAAGAAGCTACGTGTGCTTATTGCACTCACTTTAGTGTTAACCAAAATCCAATTTATGCAGAACTCTAAATCATATCCACTAACTACTAATTAGCTGCTCCTCTAGTAAGCTCATTTCTGCGTGGCTTGATATCTGTATCTCAAAACACATCTGGTTTTATTTCATTTATTGACTCTATCAAATGCTTAGCAGCTCCAAATCGATTAGGACATTAGCATTATTAGAAGTATGACATCGCACAACTGCTGTAACGTGCTTTAATATCACCACTCGGGTTTAGCTCAATTTCAGCGACTAGCACTGTAAACCATTTCGCTGTGACTAAGACAGAACGCCTCTGAGGAAAACCACTGGAAGAAATTTACATCTTAAAGTACACGCTGAAAGGGTAGCTTACCATTTGATGCAAAATGAGCTGGGTTTGATATGCATGTTCTGACATTAGAAAACAGGAATGCTAATCCTTGAGAAATGGGGAAGGTTATCTCTGTGGAAGATAAAGAGAAGTTTGCTTTGAAACTAGAAGACAGCATATAGCTGCATTGCTTGTATGCTAATTTTCTTTTTAGTGGAGTAAAGTAACAAAGTTTCATCAGCTGTTATGTATCACATGAACACTGCTAATCATTTTTAATCATCATGCTCATTATCATTGCTCATATCTTTTACATGTCCAAATGGTTTCATCAGTCATTTTAAAAAATGAACCCACAAACGTCTTTTGTCCAAGTTCAGTTCTATTACCACAAAGAAGAACACAAGCGTCTAATCTATCATTGCATCATATACAGTAGCAACAGCTGATAAGGTGAAGTGGGAAAATATGAGCTGATAACACAATAATGATGGCAAATAAACATGACAATTATTTTTTAGTTGTAACCTCCTTTAGTACATACCTCTAACTAGCATTACCCCGTACAACCTTTTTCATACTTCTTCTGTTGTAAACTTGTAGCCAAATGTAACCCAGCTGTGGCTGCAGTAGGAAGCTGTGGGGAATTTCTAAATAGATGTACATTTCTAACTAGCAGTAATATCCTGTGGAAAATTCCTAACTACATGTAACGTCTTGTGGAACAATTTTTAGCTAGAAGTATATTTCTAGCTAGCATTTGTAACTAGAAGTAACAACCCATGGTAATGGTATTATAGCTATATAACTTTCTAGCTATGACATCATGTGGTATTTTTTTTTATTTAGAAGTAACTTTCTGAGGTAAATTTTTTAGCTATCGTCACCCTCCTGAGGTAGTTTTTTAGCTATGAGCACCCTTCTGAGGTAAATTTCTAGCAATCAACCCACGCTATCAGCACTCTCCTGAGGTAAACCTCTAGCTAGGAGCACCCTCCTGAGGCAAACTTCTAACTATCATCACCCTCCTGAGGTAAATGTCTAGCTATGAGAACCCTCTTTAGGTTAAATTCTACAGTAGCCAGGAACATCCTTCTGAGGTAAATTTCTAGATAGAAGCATCCGCCAGAGGTACTTTACTAGCTTGGAGCACCATCCTGAGGTAAATGTCTAGCTATACGCACCCTCCTGAGATAAATTTCTATCATTACCCTCCTAAGGTTTTTTAGCCATCATCACCTTCCTGAGGTAAATGTCTAGCTATTATCACCCTCCTGAGGTAAATGTTTAGCTTTGAGCACCCTCCTGGGGTAAATTTCTATAGCTAGGAGCATCCTCCTGAGGTAAATTTCTAGCTAGGAGCATCATTCTGAGGTAAACCTTTAACAATCACCACCCTCCTGAGGTAGATTTCTAGCTATCAGCACCCACTTGAGGTAAATTTGTAACTAAGGTAAACTTCTGGTTTAGAGTTTTAGCTAGAAGTAAATTTGTAGCTGAATGAAGCAATGGAAAGGACTTGTTAAGAGCCATAGTTCACCCTGGCTTGATAAACAATCCTGTGTGTCAAACGTTAACATTCGGTGTAACGGATGTATTTTAGATTGCTTAAATATGTCAAGTTTACATTTTAAACTTTGCCTCTGAGAGACGAATTTTAGAGAGATTTCATTTAAATCCCTAATAATAAGGAGAACAAGTTCTTATCACAGAGCCAGACATGGCAGCTAATTTAGAGAGCACCCAGTTCTTCATCTCTCAGAGTGAGGTATTTAATTTCTGGTTCAGAAAGATGGAGAGAGGGAAAAAAACTCAGTATTACAGGTGTGAAGAGGCAATTAGCTGTCTGTGTGAATCAAGGTCGTGATTGTTATCTGGTCATGCTAGCTCATTTTCTCTTCTTTTTCCAAATGAAGTCTTTATACTATAAACTCAGTGAGCTGAAGTTCCTTGTGTTTCATTAACATCTCCATTCCTCAGAGCAGTCATTGTTTATTACACAGAAAATATATGTTTTTCTATTTTATAGCTACTTCCTGAGTTAAATTTCAAGCTATCTGTCTTATTTCTTTAAAAAATAATAGAAATTGAAACAATCAAATAATTCATCATAAAGCCCAAAGTGGCTAGTTTAACAAGCAGCTAGTGGTGTGGAACACTGAGTTTTAAAACATGAAACAGTAATACAAACCCATTTCTGCTGCTCTGAGTAAACATTTTCAAGTTTGGTTGTAGTCATGATTTAAATAGCATTTAAACAAACAAACATCCAGTTAGCTTTAGATACTAACCTGCAGCCTTGTGAAAGGCCGCTCACTTCCTGTGACACATGGTTATTAAAATGCAGGATTTTGTCATTTGTTCAGAAATTTTTGCATTTTTGGAATTTTTTTTTCATCTGAGAGAAACTGTAGGATTTTGTACATTGTTAGAATTTGGTGTGAAATTGTTAAGTGAAAGTGACGTGACATATGGTGTCACGTGTGGTGACCCATTCTGAGTATGGATCACGTGTGGTGACCCATACTCAGAATTTGTTCTCTGCATTTGACCCATCCAAAGTGCACACACACAGCAGTGAATACACACACACCATGAACACACACCCGGAGCAGTGGGCAGCCATTTATGCTGCGGCGCCCGGGGAGCAGTTGGGGGGTTCGGTGCCTTGCTCAAGGACACCTCAGTCGTGGCCGGCCCGAGACTCGAACCCACAACCTTAGGGTTACGAGTCAGACTCTAACCATTAGGCCACGACTTGCCCATTGTTAAGTCCACTGCATTGTTAAGTGTAACAATGTACAAAAAATAAGGAAGAAAAAAAAACAAAAACAAATAATAAGTATAACAATTTATAGAAAAAATTATCACTATTTTGCAATTCTTTATTTTAAATCATTAAAATGTTTTTTCTTTCTTTCTTTTTTTTTACTTTCCAACAAACACATTTTTTAATGTGTCTGAATGAGTCACCAAGCAGAAGCAACTGTGTTTATCCTGCCTTCCTCTCTGTAACGTTCATGATGATTTTTTTTTCTTTTCTGTTTTTCATGTCAAGATGAGATGAGGAAATCTATTGATATGTGTACAGGTTGAATTTTTTTTAACCCATTCTCCATGTTCTCCCTGTTCACCCACAGGCTGACCGTTTGTCAGCGTCATGTCAGTTCTTGACACCCACAACCGCTTCGCAACAAACGCAGCCGCACAAATTGCTAGCAAGATCTCGTCGTCCAATTTGTTTCAACAGAAGTAGAGGGACGTCATGACGGTGACCCTTCCTGCATCGTTATTTCCCTTCAAAATAACCTGCTCGGAGACTGAAAGAGGGAGAGAGAGAAAGAGAGAGAGAGAAAGGTGGTGTGTTGTGGGATAATGGTATTGGTATCAAATTTATTCCTTCCCCATCTACCTCGTCTCTGTGAAAGCAGACATGCGGCGAGGTCGTGGGGTCAAAGCGCGAGGAGACAGCGTCGTGTGCGAACTGTCACGCTTCGCCACCTACTCTGACACGCGCTGTGCCGTTTGTCGTCTGTCCGACATGCAAATTGTCCCGGGCCTGCTGTCATGGAAATAAAATAAATAAATAAATAAATAAAAAAATAAAAAACCACAGCTGCCGAGAAACGAGAAGAAGGAGAAAGAGAAAACGAGCCCACCTGTAACTGCTGAAAGGAATGATGGACAAGCATTCAGAAACGGTGACGAGAGAAGCTTCGCTTTCCAGCAAATTCCTCTCCAGCACCCAAACGCACGGCTTACAAAACGAGGAACTCAGCCGGAAACAGAGAGACGATGACGATCCTCTCATCTCCTTAGTGAATTACTAACCACAGTCTCCTTATGTGCCTCACAAATGATTTCAGACAAAACTGACAAAAAAAAACACTTAAATTACCAAAAAAATTCTACTTTTCAACAGTGAAACTTTCTAAATTCTTAAACACGTTCACTTGTCTAAGTTCAGACATCGTAAGAAGTTGAGCACACACACACATTTACATGCACACACACAATCAGAGGACAGCAGTTTGCTGTCATTACCTTTCTTACTGGTTTGAAACTCAATGAGTCGATTCTAATTTAGCTTCCTGTAAAGTTGAAGTTTCAACTGTAATTTAATTTTACAGCAGTAAAATATCTCAATTATGAAAGTGATCATGTATAACAACATACTTCTTCCAAAGATAGATAGATAGATAGATAGATAGATAGATAGATAGATAGATAGATAGATAGATAGATAGATAGATAGATAGATAGATAGAGTAGAAGCGGTAAAATTTAAAAGCAGAAATTCAAAAGTATAAAATATCTTAAAGATGAAAGATTTAGATGTATTTCTTGTTTTTTTGGGACGATCCAGATAGATACAAAATGCAAGGGGGGGGGGGGGCAAAAGTCTTGCTGATTATGAAATTCTTTCATTTATTTCATATATTAAAATCTAATTCTAATACTTCAGATGTTCTTCTGACACACACACACACACACACACACACACACACACACTCCCCTTTAATGATATGACCTCTCTCTCTCTCTCTCTCTCTCTCTCTCTCTCTCTCTCTCTCTCTCTCTCTCTCTCTCTCATCGTATAATTTTCCTCCAGGCAAATATATTCATCCTGCACCTTTCTAATCGCACGGGACGTTTTGCATAAATCCGCCGATATTCTCAGAGAATCAAACATATCAAAGGTTTCCTGTCTTTGAAGTGCGGTGGTCCCTAATTTCAAAAACAGATTCGGATGATAAATAAATGCATTATTTATGATCCAGGAGAGGAAAACAACACTCAGAATGCGCGGCCACATTTAAAAAAAAATGTCATCCGAGGCGGGACGGACGCGTCTCCCTGCCGCTCGCCTGCCTTTTTCAGCTCCAGATACAAAGACCAAAGCAAAAATAACAACACGCCGATAATTATTTATTCGGGCCGGGGACGTAATTATCGTCGTGTACAATGTTAGTTTAAGAGCTGACATATGCTAATACATACACAAATCTCTTACTCTGCAACGCAATCCTGATTAGCGATGAGGAAATTTTAATCAAAGAAGGATTCTGAGTTAAAAAAAAAAATTTATTAAATATAACAACATGCTTTAGATAGATAGATAGATAGATAGATAGATAGATAGATAGATAGATAGATAGATAGATAGATAGATAGATAGATAGATAGATAGATAGATAGAGATTTGAAGAGAAGCGACAGAATTAAAAAGCAGAAATTCAAAAATTCAAAATATCTTAAAGATGAACCATTTACATGTATTTCATTAATATTACATAATATATCATATTTATTAGCATAATATATATTTTCAGTAATTAGCATAATATATATAAACATATATATTACATATGTGTGTAAGTGTGTGTACTTCCTGTACAAAAAAGCTAATGTGGATTATACCGATGCAATTTATACAATATATATTCTACACATAATGTAATACGTTCCCGTTTAATCAAATACATTTATTATATAACATTTTCGGAAATGTTAAAAAAAAAATGAAATTCATTTCATTTCATTTTTTTTTCATCTTGTAGCCATCTCTGTGTTTTTTATACACATTTTCCATTTCTGTCAAGTTTTCTTGTGATTGTTGCCAACAATAATGCGCATTTTTGTGCAAATTTCCTTGATTTTTTTTTTTATTATTTTTTTGTGCTTTTTTTTTTTTTTTACCTAAAAATTGGTGAAATCACAAGAACAGATTTCTTCTTTTAAACTCCTAACAGAGAAGACACATCTGTCTATGAGACTTTCTACGAGAGCTGTACCCTTGTTCCACATATGTGAATGCATGGATGAGTGCTGTGATGTCACAACGTGTCTTGAAACAAACCTGCATAAAAAATCTGATCTAATTGTGAAAAACCAAAGCTCATCTGAATATCTGATTATCTTAGTTTTGCGTTTCTGCAATTTCAAAATTGTGAAATCCTGAAGAATTACAGACAAACTAGGATCAGCTAAAAAAAAATCAGCTGAATTCTGTATGCCTTTAAAAATATCAAGAATGAAAACTTGAGCAGGAAATAAAACAACTAAAAATATTTCAAATCATTTAAAAATGTTTTTTTACTACTTATTTCAATTATTATAAATTGGAGCACTTTTATCCATGTTTCCTGATGTACTTTTAGAATGATTATAATATACAATTTTTTTTTAATGTGAAACATGATCAGTTACATTGGGGTAATATGATCCATTTCTCTTTTTTAACTTGTTTTTCCAATTACAAAATGAATTTTTAAAAATGTTGCTTGTGTTTTTTTGTTTGCCCTTTGTTTACTTGTTTGTTTTAAATCTTCATTGTTCAGCCTCAAGTTCCTGTTCTTGTCTGAAAGGATACTGGAACCTGATATAATGTTCCACTGACATAGTGCTATTAATTTAAAGATGTTCTCCAGATTTCTGTTTTTCTCTAGATGCTTTTCTGGTCATGATGGCTGTAAAGTGGTTGTTATTTGACTTCCTGTCATCTGGAACCAGTATGACCAGTCCATGTGTTTTAATGCATGACTTTCAATGAAAGTCAGACTAGGTGTTCCTAATATAGTGGCCAGTGGGCATACATACTGTCTATCTTGTGATATACAGTACACTGGTATTCTAATCAGAATGCAGTGTACGCTAATTCCTGGCGTGCTCACTCGTTCACTTATTCACTTCTTCTTTTAAATCGCTTTCATCCCACACCGGAGGCCTCGCTCTTCAAACAGGCGTGTTATGCATTAACGCCGTACTGAGGCTAATCCGTAAACCCCCTGGGTTTAAATTTCAAACCACTTCACACTTTCACAGCTCAGTCGTTAAAGCGCGTGCTAGAAACGCCACCATTAGGCAGCCAAGTGGGTCTAAAGCGTCCTCTATAAATCACTACTGCGAGCTGCCACTCATGGCTCGGGCGTCTAACGCAGCCTTTACTCTGTAATTAGTGACAAGGTGAGAGGAAGAGAGGAAAAGTGTGTGTTCACAGAGGGTGGGTGGAGGTCAAACGTCTGGCTGAACTACCAAGAAGCATTATTTCATTACCTTTCTCGCTCGTTCTGCATCAATGAAAGCATTGTTTACTAAGAAAGGACACAGATCCAAGTACAGCATGTTATCAAAAAAACTGATTAGCATTAGTGTTCAGGTGAAGATGACACACTCGAGTTCACCACTTTGAATGTTACAGTGTCTCATAGCAAAGGAGCTACAGTACAATCATACAGCTAGCATATGAAATTTGTCATACAAATGTAACAACCACACATCTGAGAGAAATGTCAAACATTTCTTTCTTGTTTTTACTTCTGTTGTGCCGTTAATGTACATTTGCTGTAACAGCTAAGTGCTAGCTTGCTAAATCAAAACAATTTTAGTTCATATAAAAAAGTTTTATCAGTAATTTGCCAAAATAACTGAGGTAAATGGTGATGATCTTGACAGATTGAGCTTGTTTGCATCATCACTGGTCTTTCACATTGACTGTGGAAGCTATAACATTTATGCTAGCTAGCTAAGTCCTAAATTCTATTTAGTTTTTTTAGTCTTTCTTTAGAAATTGTTTAGAAACAGCACATTTGAGAGAAACCCATGAAACACAGGAAATTCTCAATCATTCATCCATTCATTCATTTTCTATCTTATCTGAACTATCTCGGGTCACAGGGAGCCTGTGCCTATCTCAGGTGTCATTGGGCATCAAGGCAGGATACACCCTGGACGGAGTGCCAACCCATCACAGTGCACACACACACACACTCTCATTCACTCACGCAATCACACACTACGGATAATTTTCCAGAGATGCCAATCATGCAAAACATGCAAACTCCACACACACAAGGCGGAGGTGGGAATCGAACCCCCAACCCTGGAGGTGTGAGGCGAACGTGCTAACCACTAAGCCATCGTGCTTCCCAAATTCTCAATCTGATTTTCAGAATATATTCTTATATACTGTACGTAAACAAGTAATTAAGAAAGAATTTTGAAGGAAAATTGATAATATTTCAGACCATTACTGTGCTAGCCAGCTAGTTAACCCACATTTATTATCCATGATAAAACTGGTTGTATTGAAGTATTGAAAGTCTGGAAGCTAGCCAGATGAACAGACGGATGGATGGATGGATACAGAATGAAGGAGGTAGTGAGGAAAGGGGATTGATGTATTTTAGAGGTGTAACTGTACTACAATGGCTGCCGTGTGTGTAAGTGATGAGCTCTGCTCCTCCGAGTGTGTTCACTTTAACCTCCGAGTCACAAGGTTATTTCCACACATAGCAGCCTGTGATTAATGATTAACGCTCCTCAACTCACCTTTATCTCCATCAGCGTTAATTAAACGAAGGTCAGCTTCGGCCTGCTTCCACATAATAAATCACCTCCGGGCCTCTGGATGCGCTCTTTACACTTTCCCCGCATCGCAATACTGTTTTTCTTTTCTTTTCTTTTCTTTTTTTTTGTAAAAACATCGACTTCCTCTCTCCACTTCCCTTCCGTTTAATCCCACCTGCCGTCTTAAGGGCCGTTTTATTACTTTATCAGCTTGAGTGAACTTCATTATATGAGGAATTGAGTCGATGATGCTGTAGGTCGAGAAGCACGACTTAGCCAGAAGGCACATTGTTTTGTTGTTTTTTTATCTGTCTGTGTGTCAGCGTTTAAAATCAAATACATGTTCTGAAGATTTAAGCCTGATAAGCTAACAAGCTAAACGTCAAATGAGCTTAGCCATAAAGTTACTGCTTTGGCCTGTATTCCATAAAGCTACATGCTAGTGGCTAAGTCCTAGCTAGCTAATCTAAATCCTTCTATTTAGCAATACATCTGAAAAAATATCAGAATCACTGAGAATTTTATTTCATTTTTGTACCTTTACATCCATTCTAACGATTTTGCTAGCCAAAATTCATAATTTTAGTCTTTTGGAATGATTTTAGATAAATGTATCAAAGAATCTGAGGGAAAGTTTGATAATCCAGGCTTGTTTTTTCTTGTTTTTACATCCATTGTGACTTTTTTTTTTATATTTGCTAAGTAATACATTAAAACAGCTAAGAAGCTAACAAGCTATAACTGAATATTTTACTGTTTCTTTAAATTACCCTTAATGTATAAGACTTCATGAGCATTTCACTTTAACTGAATTGTTCATCCACACATCTGTGGGGAAATGATTTGTCCGAAAGATTTTGCTTTACTTTTCACAATGAGTGCTAGCTAGGGGGACATGGTGGCTTAGTGGTTAGCACGTTTTTGCCTCACAGCTCCATGGTTGGGGGTTCGATTCCCACCTCCGCCTTGTGTGTGGAGTTTGCATGTTCTCCCCGTGCCTCGGGGGTTTCCTCCGGGTACTCCGGTTTCCTCCCCCGGTCCAAAGACATGCATGGTAGGTTGACTGGCATCTCTGGAAAAAGTGTCTGTAGTGTGTGATTGCGAGAGTGAATGAGAGTGTGTGTGTGCCCTGTGATGGGTTGGCACTCCGTCCAGGGTGTATCCTGCCTCGATGCCCGATGACGCCTGAGATAGGCACAGGCTCCCCGTGACCCGAGAAGTTCGGATAAGCGGTAGAAAATGAATGAATGAATGAATGAATGAATGAATGAATGAGTGCTAGCTAGCTAGCTAAGCTGTGTCCTTTCTGAGTACTTTAGCAGCACATCTGAACAAAATGTTTATCTCTTTTCTTTTCTGTGCTTTTACATTACCTGTGTGGAAGGCTTGACGGTTATATGCTAGCTGTTGTAGATTGTCATCTTTCGCAGTATAGAATCTTTTTCTGAACTTTCTCTTATTTATTATTCAGTTCCCTGTGTAAAAACAGCTAACAGGCTGTTAGCTAGTTTAACGTACCGTAGAGGTGTTTCCTAGTTGCCTAGCTACAGCAGGTGCACAACTTGTGCACAACTAGCTAGCTGAGTGGGTAAGTTTCTCTTTCATCATTATAAAAAACAAATATGAGGCGAAGTTTCTTATTCAGTAAGGCTAAAGAACACCTCAATGGTAAAAGATGTGTGTGTGTGTGTGTGTGTGTGTGTGTGTGTGTGTGTGTGTGTGTGTGTGTGTGTGTGTGTGTGTGTGTGTGTGTGTGTGTGTGTGTGTGTGTGTGTGTATTTGGCATGCTTGAACACTCAACAGTATGCATAAACACACACACTCAAACTCCCAGCTGTGCCACAGACTTTGATGGATGTTGAGATCCAGCAGTTCATTCTGTACAACACTCTCTCTCTCTCTCTCTCTCTCTCTCTCTCTCTCTCTCTCTCTCTCTCTCTCTCTCTTTTTCTCTCTCCCTCGGACCGCTCACTCAATTGTAACACACCCTCACTTTGGACCCTGCTGTACACAGGCCCTTCGAAGTGTGTATCTGTCAGCTTACCCTTTAATCTGGCCCAAACACACACACATACACACACAAAATCGGGGAAGTCCCCGGCAGTGTAATTACGATGTGTATCCTCCTGTGTCAGTGTGTACATCAATAACAGTAATGACAGCGCTGATCCACTTACTGTGCGTTCAGACATCAGGGGAGACGGAGAAAGCCTTACACAGCAACACACACACACACACAGGAAAAGTGAAAAGTCTTCCTGCTCAGCAGCACAGTGATTGTCAAGCGTAACATGAGGAAAGACTCAGTGTTTGTGTGTGTGTGTGTGTGTGTGTGTGTGTGTGTGTGTGTGTGTGTGTGTGTGTGTGTGTGTGTGTGTGTGTGTGTGTGAGAGAGAGAGAGAGAGAGAGAGAGAGAGAGAGAGAGAGAGAGAGAGAGAGAGAGAGATAGGAGACAAGTGAGCATTCCATGAGTTTCCACGTCTGTGTGTGTGTCTAGTGTTTGGTAGTATATAAGTTATAAAACACTGTGTTGTAGGTGGTGACATCAGTAACATGGTGGTGCTCAATGTCTCCATTTATATATACAGTATACACACGCATACAGTCACAATAAAAATCTACACAACCCTGTTAAAATGGCATGTTTTTGTTATGTAAAAAAAAACAAAACCAAACTAAATCCTGTCAGAATCTTTCTCCACCTTTATTATGAAATATATATTAAAGTAAAAAAGACAAAACAGGAAGAAAGGGGAACTTAGATCACACTTCACACTGGCTGGAACGTTCCAAACCTTGATCTTGTGTTGGTGAAGCTATTTCTTTGCTGATTTGTAGGTGTGCTTCAGGTCATTGTCCGCTTCACGAAGATTTCGGACCTTCGGAAAAAATATTTTTTACTAGCAGTGCTACACAAAAGAAACTGAATTGAATTTGCAGGACCAGAAGGCTTACACTAGTGTTCCTTCCACCGAGATCAAAGCCATGTCCAGCTGAAGAAAAGCAGCCTGAACGCTTGATGCTCACACCACCATGCTTCTTTTATTTATCTTCACATAAGATATTAGAGATTGGATTTTTTTTTTATTATTATTATTATTGCCCCCTTCCAGTAGCCAAGATATATGATGAATTCAGGAGATTGTAGCACATGTAGCAGTACCTGTCAAAAATTGATGCAGTTCTTTTAATGTTGCTGTCGTCCTGATCTTCTCATCAGTTTTATAGGGACGTCTTTCTTTTTTGTCGCATTTTCTCCACATTTATTTTTTAAGTGTCATTACAGTGTTCCAGGCTATATTCAGTGTCTTGTATGTTTTTTGTAAACCTCTTCTAATTTATATTTTTCCAACACTGAGATCCTATATTTCCCTATGGGGGAAGTCGTGGCCTAATGGTTAGAGAGTTTGACTCCTAACCCTAAGCTTGTGGATTCAAGTCTCGGGCCGGCAATACCACGACTGAGGTGCCCTTGAGCAAGGCACCGAACCCCCCCAACTGCTCCCCGGGCATCACAGCATAAAGGGTGTGTGTGTGTTCACTGCTGTGTGTGTGCACTTTGGATGGGTTAAAATGCGGAGAACAAAATCTGAGTATGGGTCACCGTACTTAGCTGTATGTCACGTCACTTCACTACACCTGATCTACAAGGTCTTTGTGGGTTTTCCAGTTGGATATTACCAAGAAAATATCGAAACATTTTAAAGGATCGGTCTCTTTAATTGATAGGTGTTCATGAGTGTGAATGGGATTGGTTGATTGTGAACACTGTCACACTTCCTACTATAAAAGGGTGTGCACAATTACACAATCAGGATACTGGTTCTTTTTTTTTTCCCCCGTAAAATCATTCTTATTGTTTTTCATTTTAATATATTGGTTGCGATTTCACATAAAAGATGGAAATTGCTTTGACATGATTAATCTCAAACAAAAACCTGCAATGTGAATAGGGGTGTGTAGACCCTGTAACCCTGTAATATCCACTGTGTGTGTGTATACACACACACACACACACACACACACACACACACAGTATATGAGAGAGAGAGAGAGAGAGAGAGAGAGAGAGAGAGAGAGAGAGAGAGATTGATCTATCTGTCTGCCTCTCCATGTGTCTGTCTTTAATCCCATCTGTCTGTCTGTTTAAATCTCTCTCTCTGTTATTTATCTGTCTATCTAATACAGTTATGGTTATACGATGAGCTGGAGTGAATTGGCCCTGTGTGTGTGTGTGTGTGTGTGTGTGTGTGTGTCTGAGTGTGAGATATGAGGCTGGAGGGCACAGCAGCATCCTCACTGCATGTACACACACACACACACACACACACACACACACAGCTTACTCCCACCAGCTATTGTTTTCACAATCATTTGCAATCCATCAAAATGTGCAGCAGCTCGTGCTGTCATGTGAGTTCTCTATCTTAGACACACACACACACACACACACACACACACACACACACACACACACACACACACACACACACACACACACACACACACACTCACACAGAGCGAGTACAGTTTTTCAGTTCAGAAAGACAGCACTGCCCCCACCTGGCCACACATAGTCATCACTCTCTCTACAGTGATCTCTGATTGAGATGGAGAAAACTGACGTGGCCTCTCTCTCTCTCTCTCTCTCTCTCTCTCTCTCTCTCTCTCTCTCTCTCTCTCTCTCTCTCTCTCTCTCTCTCTCTCTCACACACACACACACACACACACACACACACACACACACACACACACACACACACACAGAGAATAATAATTTCATTCACACCTTTAAAGTATGATTATTATATTCACAGGGCTGCCAACTGTCACGCATTCAGCGTGAGACTCACGCAATTGACCCAAATCTCACGCTCTCACGCAAAGCAACGTGCAGTTTTTTGTGACAATTGTGAGGGTAATACACAATTTATTCCCATAAACTGTGTAGTCAGCCGTTCTCCCTCCCATCTGCACCGTGTGAATTGTGAACGCAGGCAGGTCAGTGAGTTACAGGGCGCTCCGTGTGTCCGTTCAGTTTAGACTAAAGTGTGCCACATATTCACAGATTGGAGTTTCCCGAGTCAATAACTCCTGAGCTAAACGCTTTTACTACACAAATAACACCTCTTTTCTATCGTAGTAATGTAGAGAGGCAGCTACAACCCAATTTTCCTAATACATAAGTCTCTATGTACGAACACCTAAGAGACAGATTCCAAGGGACCGTCTGCAAAGTGCGAAACCCGAAAAGCGAATACAAACTTCACTGTAATACACTGTACTGTCACCAAATTCAGCTCACACATCACTGATGTCCTGATAGTTACACTACAACACTTACTTGGGTGAAATGAGTTTTTGTTTAATATTTTATAATTTTTCATCATGAAAAATAAATAAATAAATAAATAACTTCACTGTAATACACTGTACTGTCCTCAAATTCAGCTCACACATCACTGATGTCCTGATAGTTACAGTGTATTACAGTGAAGTTATTGATTTTTTTTTAATGAAAAATCATAAAAATCAAACAAAGAAGTCATTTCCCCCAAGTATGTGTTGTAGTATAACTATCAGGACATCAGTGATGTGTGATCTGAGTTTGGTGACAGTACAGTTTATTACATTGAAGTTATTGAATATAATTTCCATAATAGTCGTGTTATTGATTTTTCTTATTAGGAAAAATCATAAAAATTAAACAAAAACACATTTCCGCCATGTAAGTGTTGTAGTATCAGTGGTGATAGTACAGTGGCACATCAGTGATGTGTGAGCTGGTGACAGTACAGTGCAATGGCAAAAGTTCATACAACGGAATATAGCTGCAGCCGACCGCAACACATTAGCGAGAAAGACAAAGCCAATCAAACAGCGACGTGGGTTAGAGAGGCAGGACTCAAAAAAAGGCAAAGGCCAATCCTTTTAGAGAGTTGAGTTACAGAAGCGGGATTCATTGCAGGGGGTAAATCTGTTGGGTTCCGTTTGGGTTCCACTAGTTGCGCTATTTTTTACAGAACGCCGTTGTAAAATATTTTCATCTTATTTAATGATTCCTGGATAAATGATAAATGAAATAAGTAAAAAAGCACAAGACACAGACGGATATCAGTGGTTATGTATAAATATACATAGGCTTGGTCGAATTATTGCTAGGGACAATTGAGTGTTCCCTGGATATTGGTAGGGACATGTCCCTACCGTCCCTACCCAAATCGACGCCCTTGGTACAGTGTATTACAGTGAAGTTATTGACTGTTTTTTAGTATTCGCTTTTCGGGTTTTGCACTTTATAGATGGTCCCTTGGAATCTGTCTCTCAGTCATCTGCACATAGAGACTTATGCATTTTGTCCACCAAGGAGGAAAGCTGATTTTGAGGAAAATTGGGTTGTAGCTGCCTCTCTACATTACTACGATAGAAAAGAGGTGTTATTTGTGTAAAAGGAGTTTTTAGCTCAGGAGTTATTGACTCGGGAAACTCAAATCTGTGAATATGCGGCCGACTTTACTTAAGTCCAGTTTAGGCTAGTAACTAATAGGCCTATGCTGTTATATAGCTTATATAGAATTAAGTTAGCATTAGTAGAGTTGTTTGTTTTGTAGCACTAAGCAGTTATTTTTCATAGCTTTATCATAAAAAAAAACAGTACAAAAGCATTTCCAGATGACAAATATCTGTCTAGTAGTTAATGTTAATTATTATTTTCTAAGAACAGAATGTCAAGTCAACGACATCCCAATTAATGATTAAGGCTGCAAAATCAGCCACCAGCACTTACAATAGTGCACATGTTAATCACATGTTAATCCTATTTCTGTAAAATGTTTGAGAAAATTAAATGTAATGTAAATTTCCCAAGAAATTCTGTACAGATACCAAATACTTTGAATCAGTATATACTTAATACACTTCTGCTAATGCAAGGATTTTGTGTTTGTATTTTTTTCCACACCAAGCCATGCCCTTCCATAAGACCCTCCCCATAACCAAAGCCCCGTCCCCAAGATCTCACTCTAAGCTGAACTCAAAAGTTGGCAGCCATGTAGTCATCATTACGAAAATTTAAGAATCCACAAGATAGAGAGAAAGAAGGTAAAGCTTTTTTGTTTGTCTGTCTAAGTGTCTGTCTATATGAATAGCAATCAGTCTCTCTGTCCATCAATCAGTCTCTCTGTCCATCAATCAGTCTCTCTGTCCATCAATCATTTTCTGTCTCGTTGGCATAATCTATCTCTGTCATTTTGTTTACCTGTCTGTATCAGTCCATCGGTCTGTCTGTCTATCTGGTTATCAAGCTGCCTAACTGTACCTGTCTGTCAATCAATTAATATGTCTGTCTATGTGACTATCAATCTGCCTGTATGTATCTTACAACTTTAATATTCTACTCTCTCTCTCGCTCTGTCTGTCTGTCTGTCTATCAAGGAAGTGTCAGTGTCCATGCACAGGTGAGTAATAAATTGACAAGGGGACGAGGAGAAGAATAGAATAGAATTGGGGGACGTAGAAGCCTTTATTATCGCCACATATACATTACAGCACAGTGGAATTCTTTTCTTCACATACCCCAACTGAGGAGGTTGGGGTCAGAGTGCAGGGGCAGCTATGATACAGCACCCCTGGAGCAGGGAGGGTTGAGGGCCTTGCTCAAGGGCCCAGCAGAGGCAGTTTGGCTGTGGGTCTTGAACCCTGATCCTCTGAACAACAACCCAGAGCCTTAACCAGTTGCGCCACCACTGCCCCAAAGATTTTGCATGCTATCACATGCTATCGTGTGGCGCCACTGGAGCAGGTGAGGTTATGGGGCTTGCTCAAGGACCCAACATAGATGTCTCAGCAGCTTGTGGCCTTGAACCCAGACCTTCCGATTAGGAACCCAGCACCTGGACCGCTGGACCATCACGTCCTTACAAAGAAGAGAGGACAATGGGATGAGGGGCTGAGGAGGAGACAATGAGGAGAGAGAATAAGGGGACAAGGAGAAGAGGAGGGAACAAGGGGATGGATCACAACTGAGACTTTTGGGAAACACAGAAATCTGTGCTTTAAACACACAGTGAAGTTCAGCATGAACCTGAAAATGGCCTCCGGGATTCACCAGCAGAGAGACACTGACACCAAAACATGCTAAGACAGAGAGAAAGACAGTTGTCTGTGTGCAGGTGTGTGTACGTGTGTATTGACAGTATTGTACGTGTGTATTGACAGTATTGTGTGTGTGTGTATTGACAGTATTGTGTGTGTATTGACAGTATTGTGTGTGTGTATTGACAGTATTGTATGTGTGTATTGACAGTACTGTGTGTGTGTACTCACAGTATTGTGTGTGTGTGTACTCACAGTATTGTGTGTGTGTGTGTATTGACAGTATTGTGTGTGTATTGACAGTATTGTATGTGTGTATTGACAGTACTGTGTGTGTGTACTCACAGTATTGTGTGTGTGTGTACTCACAGTATTGTGTGTGTGTGTGTATTGACAGTATTGTGTGTGTATTGACAGTATTGTGTGTGTGTATTGACAGTATTGTATGTGTGTACTGACAGTATTGTGTGTGTGTACTCACAGTATTGTGTGTGTATTGACAGTATTGTGTGTGTGTACTCTCAGTATTGTGTGTGTGTACTCACAGTATTGTGTGTGTGTACTCACAGTATTGTGTGTGTATTGACAGTATTGTGTGTGTGTACTCACAGTATTGTGTGTGTGTACTCACAGTATTGTGTGTGTGTGTACTCACAGTATTGTGTGTGTATTGACAGTATTGTGTGTGTGTACTCACAGTATTGTGTGTGTGTACTCACAGTATTGTGTGTGTATTGACAGTATTGTGTGTGTGTACTCACAGTATTGTGTGTGTATTGACAGTATTGTGTGTGTGTACTCACAGTATTGTGTGTGTACTCACAGTATTGTGTGCGTATTGACAGTATTGTGTGTGTGTGTGTGTGTACTCACAGTATTGTGAGTGTGTTGACAGTAGTGTGTGAGTGTGTGTATGTGTTGACAGTATTTTGTGTGTGTGTGTTGACTGTATTGTGTGTGTACTCACAGTATTGTGTGTGTGTTGACAGTATTGTGTGTGTACTCACAGTATTGTGTGTGTATTGACAGAATTGTGTGTGTGTGTTGACAGTATTGTGCGTGTGTGTGTTGACAGTATTGTATGTGTGTATTGACAGTATTGTGTGTATGTATTGACAGAATTGTGTGTGTGTGTGTATGATAGTAGTGTGTGTGTGTGTGTATGTGTGTGTATTGACATTAGTGTGTATATGTGTGTATTGGCTGTAGTGTGTGTGTTTTGACAGTATTGTGTGTGTTGACAGTATTGTGTGTGTGTGTGTGTGTTGACAGTATTGTGTGTGTGTTAACAGTAATGTTTGTGTTTTGACAGTAGTGTGTGTGTGTGTGTGTTAACAGTAATGTTTGTGTTTTGACAGTAGTGTGTGTGTGTATTGACAGTAGTGTGCGTGTGTGTGTTGAATATTCTGTGTGTACTCACAGAATTGTGTGTATTGACAGTATTGTGTGTATTGACAGTATTGTGTGTGTGTATGATAGTAGTGTGTGTGTGTATGATAGTAGTGTGTGTGTATGTATGATAGTAGTGTGTGTGTGTGTGTGTGTATTGACATTAGTGTGTATGTGTGTGTATTGACTGTAGTCTGTGTGTTTTGACAGTATTGTGTGTGTTTTGACAGTATTGTGTGTGTATTGACAGTATTGTGTGTGTGTGTGTGTGTGTGTGTGTGTGTGTGTGTGTGTGTGTGTGTGTGTGTGTGTGTGTGTGTGTGTCTGTGTCTGTGTCTGTGTTTGTGTGTATTAAGTGTGTGTGTGGACAGTATTGTGTGAGTGTATTAACAGTAGTGTGTGTGTATATGCGTATTGACAGTAGTGTATGTGTACTGACATTAGTGTGTGTGTGTGTGTGTGTGTGTGTGTGTGTGTGTGTGTGTGTGTGTGTGTGTGTGTGTGTGTGTGTGTGTGTGTTGACAGTATTGTGTGTGTATTGACAGTAGTGTGTGTGTATTGACAGTATTGTGTGTGTGTATGTGTGTGTATTAAGTGTGTGTGTGTGGACAGTATCGTGTGAGTGTATTGACAGTAGTGTGTGTGTATATATGTATTGACAGTAGTGTATGTGTACTGACATTTGTGTGTGTGTGTGTGTGTGTGTGTGTGTGTGTGTGTGTGTGTGTGTGTGTGTGTGTGTGTGTGTGTGTATGTGTGTGTGTTGACAGTATTGTGTGAATGCCACTGTACTGTGGAGACATTAATAAAATCAGCGTGCTGGTTTTCTGAGTGAGCTGAATGTAGTGTGTCTGGATCTGAGAGATAACAAGCCACAGAGGAAAATCCAGCTCACACACAGAGACGTTTTCCCACAGAGCCACTTCATTAGGACCAGTCTAATCTACACCGTCTCGCTCTGATAACACTACAGCACTAACGCAGACTAGTCACAGTCCTCACACACACACTGACACGATCAGCTGACACAATCTTAACTCACTAAACACATACTTAATTTTTACACACACTCAACACACACTGTGTACTCATGTGTTCACTACACACCTGTATCTGTCTGTGATAGAAAGGAGGGGCAAATAAGGAGGAGGAGGGGCAAGACACTCAAAGAAAGAGATGATGAGAGAGGGAAAGGGAAACAGATGTAACGGTGGGATACAGAGACAGAGAGTGAGAATAAGAGACAGTTCAAAATGACAGAAGGAAAAAAGCATCAGAGGGAGAAAGACATGGAGACACAGAGATGAGACAGAGAGTAAGAAAAAGAGACAGAAGGAGAACGAGACAAGAAAGAGAGAAAGTGAGAAAGAAACAGAGGGAGAGAGAGAGAGAGAGATCTAGATTGAAAGAAAGAGAAATAGAAAGCATTTAACTCTCGAGTCAGATGGTGAAGCAGAAGATAGGAGAAAGCGACGAGAGATGTTCTTCTGAAGGGTCCGTATCCATCCATCCTGCACACCACACTGCTAGAGGACTTTCATCACAAGACACCAACATGCTGAAGAAAAATGTTTGTCAGATTCCAAAATCATGTGTTTTAATAATAGTTGGTACTAAAAAAACAAAAACAAAAACAAAACAAAGCTGGTAAAACACACCTTGCTAACCCGATTGAGACCTTCCTGGTTGGCGGGGCTTAATATTCAAATAAGCTGTTGATTGACATCTGTCAAGAATGAGAAGCCAAGACACAACAATCATGTACAAACAACCCACTTTCAGATCTTTCCAGAAGGTAGCACGCTAGTTTCCATTGCACACAATTGGCCCCACCTACTTTATGCATAAAAGGACAAAGCATTTACGGTTTCCTGTTTTCTTTCATGCGGCGAGACGTTAATCAGAATTATTCGATTTAGCATTTGATGTTTGATTCGATTCATGTTTGCTGCTACTTTGTAGCTAGGGATACGGCCATGTTGGAAGATGTCACAGGTCTCCAGGCCAGAGCAGGAAGCCCGACAGTTCAGAAATGTCCCAAATCCTAAATGGCTAGTATTTTAATTTGCTCACTTGCTAATTAACTAGCAATATTGAAAGAGTATCAGACTGTAGCAATGCCTTCTGGGTAAATAGCTTTGAAAGCTACAGTAACCTAGCAATCTAGCTAAATCCAATGCTAGCCACTTAGCTACTCAGATAGTGAGCAGATATGACGGATATCACATAGCAGTTATTATCAGACACATTCATTCATTGGAGTGTGTGGAGTTTGCATGTTCTCCCCGTGCCTCGGGGGTTTCCTCCGGGTACTCTGGTTTCCTCCCCCGGTCCAAAGACATGCATGGTAGGTTGATTGGCATCTCTGGAAAATTGTCCTTAGTGTGTGAGTGTGTGAGTGAATGAGAGTGTGTGTGTGTGCCCTGTGATGGGTTGGCACTCCGTCCAGGGTGTATCCTGCCTTGATGCCCAATGACGCCTGAGATAGAATGAATTCATTCATTCATTCCTCTCATTTTCTACCGCTTATCCGAACTTCTCGGGTCAAGGGGAGCCTGTGCCTATGTCAGGCGTCATCGGGCATCAACCCCCGAGGCACGGGGAGAACATGCAAACTCCACACACTCCAATGAATGAATGTGTCTGATAATAACTGCTATGCGATATCTATCATATCCGCTCACTATCTGAGTAGCTAAGTGGCTAGCATTGGATTTAGCTAGATTGCTAGGTTACTGTAGCTTTCAAAGCTATTTACCCAGAAGGCATTGCTACAGTCTGATACTCTTTCAATATTGCTAGTTAATTAGCAAGTGAGCAAATATCAGACACACTTATCAGACACACTTATCAGACACATTTGCGGTCATATTTTTTGCTGACCCCATAAGATTAGCCAGTAACTAGCTATCATTATTTAGTGTCAGTATCACACAGTCTATTAGCATTTAGCTTCTAAGCTAATTAACTAGCAAGTAAAGTTAACTCCAACATATTTTGCTTCACCGTTAAACTCTATGCTGGATGAAATCTTGGAGGCTAAAAGTATAGAAACTCTGAAAAGTTTTCTTGCCCTTCACAGGTAGACTGACGTTAGCAAAAAGTGCTAATGCACACCTAAAGCACACTAATAAACTGCAGCATGTCTGGTACACATGTAGCGAAGCTGTCAAACTCAGGCGCCATTTTTTCCTCCTTTGACGTGTATCCAGGGTCTTGTCAGAAAGCATCTAACTGTGACAGGAGATTTTCCTTCTGGATGTTTCCAGATCCGATACAAGCGAGAGAATCCGGAGTCACTGGAGACCTCCATTATGTGGCATTAGCCTTCATGAGCCTTTCGTGAAGCTAATGTGTAAAAATTCAATCTAATTTCCTTTTTTCCCACCATCATTACTGAGAGCTCTGCACACACACCCACACAGCTCACTTAGCATTATAATAATAATAATAATAATAATAATAATAATAATAATAATAATAATAATCAGCAGAATGTTAGCATGAATATTTACCTCACCGTCATCACAGTAATTATGTAGTCAATAATCATTAGCTTACAGTTAGCATTTTTTTACTGGTTGTGCTCTCATTCAACATTTAGCTAATTATACATGCTTTGCTTCCTTTCCTGAGCATTTAGCTAAGAGCTTTAGCTTTTGTTTTTCATGTTAACATGATATACATCAATTTAGAAATAAATAGCTAAAACCTAGCATTCTTGATTAACAAAGGATATCATTACAACGATCAGCTACCCGTTTTTCTGATGCTATCCTTATCCAGCTAGTGCTAGCATCTTCACATTCAAAGTGGTGTTGCATCAGGAAGAGGATTAGGAAGCAATTTGTAATTCTAGTATAGAATAGCATTTGATTTTAGCTTGAAGCTCTTTCATTGGTAGCCACTTTTCTGTTTTCGTGCTATTAGCGAGCTAGCAACTTGAGCAGGAGTCAGAAAAAGATCATGAGTTAAAGCTGAAGTTTGAAATGTCTGCAGTGGTCATGCAGTGAATTAGCATGCTTTGAGTTTTATGGATTTGCCAATGCTGCTAGCACAGATTATTGATTATTTTTTAGCAGTCTGCATTTTTTTTTTTTTTTTTGTAAAGATATTTGCAAATTCTCACTAGCAACCAAAACACATACACACACAAGCACACACACTTCATCTAAAGGGTCCACATGTGACCTCGCTCGGTGCCCCTTTTCCACCTCCACCATAAAAACCAAAAATCAATTCTTCACGGCATCAGAAGTCTCTGGGTAAACGCTGTGTAGCTGTGACTTTCAGCGCAAAAGCAAGGTCAGCTCTGGGAACATGGCAGCAGATTACAGGCCAAACTGAAATAGCTCCACACACAAACACACACACATATACACACACACACACACACACACACACACACACACACACACACACACACACACACACACAATCATCATCTCACACGGCTTCTGAAGTCCTCCTAATCAAAGTGTAGCGCCATGGCTAATCAAAGTCCCCTAAATAACTCCAGCTCCCAACACGGGCCACCGGAGGATTAAAAATCCACTAGCTTCTTCGATCGTGAACCTCGACACCTAATGAGAACTCCCCGAAGCCCAAAGATCACGCCACTGAGTCTTAAAATCCGTACGAGATCCTATCAAGGCTGGACGAAAATAGATATTGGCTTTCGGCGCGTCTGCTGATTAAAAGGACGGTGCAGGATTAGGCTAGAATCGGCGGAGTGGCTAATTTACATTGGGCAAACAGATAAACAGAGAGAGAGAGTGAGAGAGAGAGAGAGAGAGAGAGAGAGAGAGAGAGAGAGAGGGAGAGAGAGAAAGTGCTATCGTACGTCGGCTCTAACTCTTCACAGCCGGAGGCTGTTTGCTCAGATCTGAAGGTGGAGTGGGTTTGGTTAGCCTCGTTACACAGAATGAACAGTCATCCACTGAGCACTTGAAGAACAAAGCCAAGCATTATTTAGATGTTTTGCTGTTTTTGCCATACTTGCTCATGGCTAATTACACTGACTAAACTCCCCAGCAGCTAGTGCAGGGGTCCAAGCACCAGTTCACAGGCACTGTTACAGCATCTGCTAATAAATAAAATTACATATTACTATTGGAGAGGAGTTTTTAAAGTATATTAAACTGTTTTCAACATAACATATATATATATATATATATATATATATATATATATATATATATATATATATATATATATATATATATATATATACACACACACACACACACACACACACACACACACCCGATTCTCACCATGAACAACAATTTTGGACACAAGTGGAAAATTTAGTCTATAAAACAAGATGAGGTATTTTCTTGAATATATGATGACAGCTCAGATGTTTTTGTAATGAATTTGGAGAAATCTCAAAAAAACATAGGCAGGAAGTCCTGCTGATTAGTCAGATAAAGAAATGAAAGGTTTTCTGGTGTGAACATGCTAAAAGTTACAGAACAGTTCCTTAAATCAAAACCAAAACTCAACAATAACGTTTAGTCCGCAATCTCACTTTCTCTTCCTGCTCCCCTTCCTTCGGCAGCATGAGCGGAGAACATCAGGTCACCTCGCTGTTTTCTGAACCACTTCCACATCTACCTTGGCAGGTTATTAAAATAAATGAGAGCTCTCTGGACGTCCAACGTGTCTTTTCTCCTGATGGGAATTTGAGGAACGTGCAAAACGATCACGCTCTGTAAAAAATCATGCAGATACGGGTCAAGAGCTCTGGTTAAAGATAGCGATACAAGGAAAAAGTGACACCTCAGTGACTTTGAGCTTGATGTGGTATGGGGGATGGTGAGATCCTGGGATATTCAAAAAAAAACCACAAACCATAAAGTGAGCTGCAGTAACGCAAAGAAGCACCACCGTGGTGAGCTGAAAAGCATCTCGACACATCCAAAACTTGAGGCATGTGAACTACAAGCACATGCGCTCCAGTTCTGTCAGCCAGCAACATCAAACTTATGGCTTGTTCTGGCTAAATATTCCTCAGGGATGTCAATCATTTTTGGAATGTCTATATTTCTATTTTTTAGAACAAAAATAGTTTGAATAGTTGTTTTTTTTTTCTGAATCCTTCTTCACAATGAAAGATTGGGAAAAATACAATAAAGTATTATTGAAAGACTGAGACAGAAATTGGAGAAATGTAACCTCTCTCTTTCTCCCTCTTTTTTTTTTTTTTTTTTGGTATAATGAAGGTGATTCTTCGCGGCCTGGTCACTGACGACAGTCTGAGTTAATTGATGATGGCACTTACGCTATTCCAGCTGACAGGACTCTGGGGGAAAGCCTCATTTTTTGGACATTTGACCATGCTAATTCACTGGCACTACATTCTCCTGCGTTTACTGCCGACCTCCAAGCTGCAGGAGTCTCGCTAATAAAGGCTCAGCAGTTAAATATGGATGGGAATAGGTGACTCGATGAAAGGCTCTCGAGCTACTGGAAAAGAATAATTAATTGTCGGGAAAGTGCCTTTTGCGTCCTGCAAATGGATTTCTTCTTGGACGCTCTGAGGCCCTAACACCTTCCCTTTCTGCTCTGTAATGTTAGCAAGCTAGCTAAATAGCTGCTCATTCTTTTCTAGAAGGAACCAGACAATAAAATCAAAGGCGCTAAGTACCTTTTTATGCTAGTCCCTACATGTTAGAAAGGAAGCAAGGTACCTAGTCATTTATTAATGTGAGCATGTAGAGACAGAGACGAGGTAAAGTAACAGCTAAGGTACTCCTCATCTGTCACTAATAAGGCATTAACCGGTTTATTTATTAATCCCCAGACACTGCCAAGCTAGCTAGCTGCTCATTTATTCATGCAGCTCCCTCCTGGCTTGTTTTGGAGGGGTATAAAGGGGGGACGAAAGTGGCAGTAGGGGGTGATTTGATGGGTTTGGGGTGGGACGTTTCACCTGCTGGGCTACAAGCAATCAGGAACAAGGAACATTTCGCGAACTGACAGCTCATCACCTCGGCCGTCTCGCTGCCCTTGTAACTGCTAATAATGTGCCAGGGCTGCTTTAAATAAGGAAGACTTTTATAGGTTTTCACAGGCTACGGTCTCTCCAATCCCTCCATTCCCCTCTACCCCCTCCTCTCTCTCTCTCTCCCTCTCTCTCCGTCTGTCTCTCTGTCCATACCTTTCCTTTCTTATCCCTGATATTATTCCGTGTGTCAGGAAGGTGCAGGGTTGTACACGACACAAACCTCATTAGCGACCCCAAAACTCAGCGAGCTGCCAGCGGAGCGACAGAGCAGCCCACGCTAATTAAACTGCCAACAAAACAGAGGTTAGAGGTGGGATTCTGAGAGTTTAAATATTTTTTCTCAAGTGTAACATTCCGTTTTGAAAAAATCCAGACCAGGTTTAACCAGGCACCATCGCTTTGGAGAAATCTGAACCTCATCCGACCTCACAAAAAGTACAGCAAAAAACAACTAGCAAGAACATTAGCATGAGTGGAGAACAAATGGTTAAAACCACAACCACTCCTGTTTTGTCGTTTTTTTTTCCACCCAGAGAAAAAAAAATAATGAAAGAGATATAACCTGATGGCTATTTTCACACATTTTGTTGACTTGATTTTTGACTGCTTTAAAGTCATATATATATATATATTTATAATCTTTACTGCTAATGCTACATAGCTAGCTGAAATAAGTGATAGAATTTTCAGCTCTTCTCTGGGAATTGGATCATTTGATTTGGCTTACCAAAAAGAATCGACTATCTTGGTTAATAAATGACTCACTAACCGTTTTTATTCTTAGGTTTGCCGAGGCTCTTGGTTGTTGTTCGTCAT
This sequence comes from Tachysurus fulvidraco, assembly GCF_022655615.1. Taxonomy (NCBI): domain Eukaryota; kingdom Metazoa; phylum Chordata; class Actinopteri; order Siluriformes; family Bagridae; genus Tachysurus; species Tachysurus fulvidraco. The sequence goes on from NC_062520.1 coordinate 29,793,564, forward strand.
GTAGATATCAAGTCAATTTTATTTAGAACACCACAAGAGCAGTACAATTAAACTAATATCTTAATTAATAATCATACAGAAATAAAACCAAATAAAACAAACTATCACAAAAAGACAACAAGTTTATAAAATAAGATTTATAGAGAATAACAACAACTAAAAACATAAAACTTGCCAGCACAATCAAAAACTTAGGCATGACAGAAACTCTACTTATTGTAATTAATAAAACAGCATTACGCCACTTATTGAGTCGATTCGATTCAAATTCAAATTTCTTGTACACTCAGGAATGACATGGCACTTTTTTAAAAATTGCTGATTCAAAGAGTCGACTCAAAGTGCCAAATCGAATAGTCAAATCGACCAGACAGATCAAAGATTCAACTCACATAGGCAGTTTAAAGAATCGACTCAGAGTCAATCAGAAACAAACACAAAAATCAAAGAGTCGACTCAACCTGACAAAAAAAAGGAGTCACCACAAAAAGCCCGATCAAAGATTCAACTCACTGAATAAATTTACAAAGTCAACTTAACCAGACAAATCAAAGAGTCAACTCAAAGATCCAACTCAGTATCATTTACTCTCACTCACTCATTTTCTACCGCTTATCTGAACTACCTCGGGTCACGGGGAGCTTGTGCCTATCTCAGGGGTCATCGAGCATCAAGGCAGGATACACCCTGGACGGAGTGCCAACCCATCACAGGGCACACACACACTCTCATTCACTCACACACTCACACACTACGGACAATTTTCCAGAGATGCCAATCAAACTACCATGCATGTCTTTCGACCGGGGGAGGAAACCGGAGTACCCGGAGGAAACATGCAAACTCCATACACACGAGGCGGAGGCGGGAATCGAACCCGACCCTGGAGGTGTGAGGCGAACGTGCTAACCATTTTAAGTTTTGCACAATTTTTTTTTTTGCTCTTTGCACATGCTGTCTCACATTTCAGTTGATTGTTGTTTTGCACAATACTTTACATTACCTCATGCAAATGCTGCTACAGTATAATACTGTGTTCATTCCAGTATTTCTGCACAAGCAATATTAACTGAACATAGTCCTTACACCGGTTGGGGCTGTTTTTGTTTATCTTCTTTTGTGTGATGTCTTGTATTTTTTGTTCGCACTGACTTTTGTCCTGCACTGTCTTTCTGTATTTTTGTCCTGTATTTATGTGGCTAGGACTACTTACTTAAGTCCTTAGCTCTGTCTTTGTTTTATTTACAGTAGCACCTTGGTCCTGGAGAAACGTCGTCTCATTTCACTGTGTACTGAAACAGCTCTATACAGTATGGTTGAAATGACAATAAAAGCTTCTTGACTTGACTGGAAAGACACATTGCTCTAAGCTATAGTAGCAAGTGGATTGGACTCCTCTCAGCAATCATATAAAAGATCTGACTCAAAGATCCGATTCGTTTATGTACTGTATGGACCATCATTAGCAGCTTTAACACCTAAAAAGTTTTCAAAAGTTTTCGAAAAAGTCCCCTTTGTTCAATCTTTCTTATACTAACATTATAATCAGATAAATTACGGACCTGCGTTCTTATTAGAACAGTGTCCGTTGTCAGGCTCCGCCCCTAATTTTTATAATGCCCCATTCATGCTAGCGATTGCACGTTTTGTAGCATAAAGAAAGACACACATTTGGGTTATGAGCTAGCTAATAAATTTGCGAACGTATGCCGTTAAGACTCTCCCTTCTTGGTCATGCAGTATTCATGTTCACCCCTCCAACTTTCTGCTCTTTTCCTTATAAAATCCATTTTTTTCCCTCTCATCTCTGTACCTGAAGTCTGTTTTTTAAATTCATCTTGTCATCTAAAAAGGACATGTGGACATGCAAAACCAGGGCTCTTTACATTCAAATATTAATGCTGCTTCCATCAGAGGGATTTTAATAAATGGTGAATTATTGATTAGCATAAATAAGAGCTAGCTACCTGCGACAGCAAAGAGGGATTCTGGGTCATTTTGTTGAAGAGATCGGCAGCCTGATTGAACATAGCGGGTTGTAAATGTCGGGAACGTGGGTGGAGTGAGTGTGAGCAGGGAAGCGATCACAACGTTTATATGTGTTAAACACTTAAAGAGATTAATCAAACACTTTACATGACAATTCAGTGACTTTGCTGTTTAATGTAGCCGGAAAAAAGGTAAACGTCTGACACTAAATACTCCTTCCACAGACATAAACATCTTACTGTTACGGTACGTACTGTAGAAATAACCGGAAATAACAATTATACGCTGGGTTACTATAGAAACAGTAATGTATTTGATTTGCTGGATAGTAAACACTTTCTGACCAATCAGAAACCAGAATACAACAACAAACACCATCTCCCTGCTTCAGGCCTGTGTGTGTTGTTATTATTAGGTCTCTCTGTTTCACACAAAAACCAGCACCCAAATCATTTGGTGAACGCGGTTATCTGCCGCTAAATGCCGTGTAGGCAGGCCGTTTTTCTTTATTTGGAGTTCAGACAGAAACCGTGTGTTTTATCACAGCCTGGAGCGAAGGAGAAATATTGCAGCATGCAACAATATTGCCATGTTTCAGAAGCAAAATCACTTTCTGGGGTCTGAACCAGTTGCCATGAGGTTGCTTTTCCTTCAGGAATATGGCAGAATATATTTTTTTTGACTTTAAACAATAAAATGATTAATATATTTATCATGTTGATAAAAATACATACAAATCACAGGTTAAAAAAAACACACTGGAATGTCAATAAAGTGTTTTAATGTCATTTAATAAATCCACACAGCATGGTGGAATAAGGAAATGAAATTAAACAGATCTTTCTCACTTGAATCATTGATGTGGTTTGTTTTGTTTAAGTCAACACAAGGTTGAAACCGGGAGCACGGTGGCTAAGTGGTTAGCACGTTCGCCTCACACCTCCAGGGTTGGGGGTTCGATTCCCGCCTCCGCCTTGTGTGTGTGGAGTTTGCATGTTCTCCCCGTGCCTCGGGGGTTTCCTCCGGGTACTCTGGTTTCCTCCCCCGGTCCAAAGACATGCATGGTAGTTTGATTGGCATCTCTGGAAAATTGTCCGTAGTGTGTGTGTGTGTGTGTGTGTGTGTGTGTGTGTGTGTGTGTGTGTGTGTGTGTGTGTGTGTGTGAGTGAGTGAATGAGAGTGTGTGTGTGTGTGTGCCCTTCTATGGGTTGGCACTCCGTCCAGGGTGTATCCCGCCTCAATGCCCTATGACGCCTGAGATAGGCACAGGCTCCCCGTGACCCGAGAAGTTCGGATAAGCGGTAGAAAATTGAAACCAACAAGGTTTAAGAGAAAACTAGAAAGTAGGAAGTGGGGAAAACCAGGAAGTAGACACTCTGGTAAACCTGGAAGTAGAGGTTGGGTAAAAGCAGCCTAGGTATAAACCAAGAGGAAAAGCAGGAAGTAGGAAAATAAAATTAGGAAACCTGAAAGGAGGAGATATTGAAAAAGTATATCAGAAAGCAAGAGCTACAGATAACCAGTGCTGAGGAAAACCCCAAAGTATGCTGCATAATAAAAAAACAAGTAGACATCGTGGAAGGTCAAGTAGGAGCTGTGGAAAATCAGTAAAGTAGTATACGCTTGGGTTAACCTGGAAGTAGAGGCTGGGGAAAAGCAGGAAATGTAAGGTGTAAAAACCAAGAGGTGGACAGTGTGGAGAAACAGGAAACTAGGAAGTAGGAAATAGTATGGGAAAATTATGGAAAACAAGCAGAAGGTATGGAAAACCAGGAATGATCAGTAATGAGCTACAGCAAGAACATGTGCGCGGATAAGCAGAAAAACCAGTGCTGAGAAAAAATAGGAAGTAAGAACAATTTAAGAGCTGGAAATAAAACCTGGTGGAAACACAACAGTTATGAACTGTGTACAACCACAAAGTTGAACCTGTAGAAAATCAGGAAGTAAAATCTGTAGGAAGCAATAAAACCTGAAAGAAAAGAGTAAGTGTAGAAAATTAGGAAGTACTGCCTGTAAAATCTAGAGGAAAAAAAAAACAGGAAATAGATGTTGTGGAAAAGCAGGAAGTGAATTCATTAGAACACCAGCCAGTAAAACTGAGAAAAATCAATCATCAAATATTTATTTATAGAATAGTCATAGAAAAGCAGGACATAAGAGACAGGAAATAGAAAGTGTGTAGAAAGGAAAGAAAATAAAGATTTTCAGTTTTAGAGTTGCAGAAACCTGTCTCATTCAATCTCTCACACACACACACACACACACACACACACACACACACACACACACACACACACACACACACACACACACACACACAGGGTTTTATTTTGCTACTTTCTTTTTTTTTTTTGTTCTTCCTCTCTGACATGTTTGCGTTGAAGCCAAATCTGCCGTGTCAATATTTAATTACGTAAACAAACCTACAGACACTTTAATGGAGGAGTCAGTCAGCCGCATCACACACTTCTGTCAGGAAAAACTGTAATTATAGCTGACAAAATTAATTATCATGTGTGCTGAGGGAACACACACACACACACACACACACACGAACACACACACACACCATTAGCGCAGGCAGAGAGAGACAAATTGAATATTGTAATTTCTCAGGAATAAACTGGGGACTTGGAGAAGAGGCTCATCATTAGATCATCATCTGCTGTCATGTTTTAATTGTTTCATCCCCCGAGCAGACGCTTCAACATCATCACCACACCATCATCATCATCATCATCACTACATCAAAGACTGAATTCAGAGCGAGGGTCAAATTATAGAAACACATCATGAAGGAAAAAGAAAAAGATGAAAAGATGTTCTGAGTAAATGTTTTAAAATTGAAAATGTTTTCTAAAGTAAGAATCAACTTAGTGTTGATTATGAGGGAAAAATCAGAAAGATTTCTTTATTAATTAAACAATTCTTGATTATTTTTTAAACATTAATATTTCTTCAAAACTATTCTATACATAATTGTTTTTGCAAACATTTGAACCAATTAATTATCTTACTGATTACAATTTTTTTGTATTTATTCATGTGCATGTAGAATCTGTTTGTGTTTGTACAATTTTATGATTTAGTATTAATTAAAAATGTTTATTTAGAATATCTACACATTTCCAATATTTGCTAATTATTATTTACACATTATTAATTTACAGGTGAATATTCAATTGTTTTCTAAAAAGTTGTTTATTATTTATTTTAAAGAGTGTCATTTATTATTTTTATGCTATTGTATTTGTAATTATTTTGCAATTTTTATTTTCACCATTAGTTCTTATAAAAATGTATTGAAATTCTACAGATTTGAAATATATGAAATTCCTATCATTTAAAATAATAATTATTAGCATTATTATTTTTATTTTATTTTTAAGGGAAATTACTTGCTCTTATTTATTTATTTATTTATTTATTTATATAGAGGAATGTCTAAACCCTCACATTGCTCCTGGTCAATGTTGTTAAACACATCGTTTAATAAATGTTAAGTTGAACACAGATATTCTGATCAGTTACAGGGAGTGAAATCTATGGATTATTCCTTACTCAGATGTGTTTTTGTGTCAATAATCTGTAATGAATGAGTGTGAGTAGGAAAATGATGAGAAAACGTGGAATGCGTCACAACGAGCTCTCCATCTCTACAGGATTAGTCTTTCAGAACATCCCTGACACTTTCAATACCAAGTGCTGCTTCACACACACACACATACACAAACACACACACACACACAGGCAATAAAGTAGGAAGGGGTGTGTGTGTGTGTGTGTGTGTGTGTGTGTGTGTGTGTGTGTGTGTGTGTGTGTGTGTGTGTGTGTGTGTGTGTGTGTGTGTGTGTGTGTGTGTGTTGACTGTAGACCTGGTCTGCCACCATGTGGCCATAAACAAAAACAATTGCGTTTAATTTGTTTACATTTTTGCAGTTTTGGATGCTAATATGGCTAACTGATTTAAATTGCTAAGTTTGGCCATGCTAGCTTTATTTATTTTTTTCATTTATTTATGTATTTATACCACCACTCACAATAAATGTTAGCAATTTACAATTTTTTACACTTTCATACATACACGTTTATTTCATACATGTTCCGAAAGGAATGTTTTTTCACAAACCCTAAAGCTAATAATGACAAACGGATCGTTTGTTTTAAGTGCATTGTGAAGCAGGACAATAAACTAATCTCATGTCCATCCAAAAGACATATAGGTCGTACAGAACATAAAAGGTTTAAATCTGTAACGTGAGCTTTTTCACTGTGGTACTGTAACTATATAAAAGTCAGAGGGCAAAAACTTAATAATTAAAAAAAAAAAAAAGTGTGTGTGTGTAATGCTCATTCTTCACCAGCAGAGGGCAGCAACACGTTTAATAGTGCAATTCACTACACAAGCCCTTATAGTGTTATCTTCATACGATTTATTAAAATAAATTAATAAAATCTATTAGAAAAGAAGGAAGTCTGCTTGCTTCCCATACTTTACACAAACACTATACACTATACAGGATCGATATCTTTAACTTCTCAATTAAAATCCTTCATGGCAAAGCCTTGAGCATGTTCTTGGTGATCTTGGTGAAGACCATACAAGGACAGAAATATTTGACAGATTGGACTTTGTGAGGACCTTTGGTTAGTCCTCATGAGGAAATATGATTAGTCACATAGATGTACACTAGAATTGCATTTATATGCTTTATTATTAATGATGTCAGTGGAAGGTCCTCATGAGGGTGTGTAGTTCACCTAAGGGTGTGTGGTCTTCATAAGGATACTAAAAGGTGAATGTGTGTTTTTCACTCATTTTAGTCTTTATGGATTATATTTCTAAGCTTTCCATGTTAACATACAGTATCATGACCAATATTTCAAGGTTTTGTGACATGAATTGTAAACTTCATCAGATTCATCAGATTCAAACTAAATCGGCATCTGTTAGCCTCATTATTCCCAAACCTGTCTTGAACAATCCATCAACTCTGATAACAAGGGTTTTAAAAATAAAAAAGCAACTTTTGAAAAATGAGCTCACCATCAGCTGCTGAAAAATGTCCGCCGGAGGATTTTCTCATTCACGTGACTCGGTGAGTGCTTCTAAAACAGCAAATGTCTGGGATTTTCCCATCTCAAATTATTTTCCCTTCCAATTCCGAAAGGAAAAAATGCAAAGTCATCACAGAGCGGTCATGGCAAGACAACATCCTGCACTGGTCACAGATACTGGAGATGGAAATCTGGCGAGGAAAATTTCATTAGCACTGTCTTTCCAGCTGAAAGTAAAAGGCAACAAAATGATTTCAACTAATGACCAAATAATGTGTGTGCATGGTATCTATACTCCAAAACGAATAGCTTCACTGATTAGCCTTAGATCTGTTCGTCAATTGTAAAGACCAGTTCTCTCTTAGCAACAGAACAAAAACAGCTAGCTGGCTGCTTAGCTCTAGATAGAAACTTCCTTGATAACTAGCATGTAGAGGTATTGATGAGTTTTCTGTGACAGCAGTGTAAAACTGGCACAGCTCTAAATCCCAGGTTTATATTATTACTCCCTTTTGTAGGAGTTATCATAGAAGAAAAGGATCATGAGGGAATTCGTCAGGCTACGTTTTATTAAACGTACAGAGGGAAAAAAGAAAAGGTGGTCAGGGAATGACTGTTTATAGCTGCTATAATATGAGCAATTATGTAAGCTAGCTTCTTTTCCACTATTAAAATGTGGCTATAGAGTAACTGGATAAGAAAAAAATGTAAACTGTTTAAAACTAGTGAATGTTAAAAGCACATTGTTGTGGAGGAAGACAATTCAGGATTTTCTGAAACAGGAAAACAAAAACAGCGATTTTATTACGCTATAGAGATGCAAAAGAACGTAGAATCTTGTTATGAAGTATTGTGACGGCAAAACATTCATCTTGCTAACAAAACCTGACATTAGCGGTTCATTGATAGCATCAGCATTTTCCCTCAGATGACTTTTTCTGAGGTAAAGATCTGACTTTGTATAAACTATACTCATGCAATGAGGTATTAAAGCATGTGTATGGGAAGTGTGAAGCCATGCGTCTCTACGTCCGTCTCTACGTCTGGTCTCAGAGACGAGGTGCAACAGGAGTCGCCGCAGCTGCTGCAAGCCGGATGCTGAGAAATGCGTTGTGGAATTAAACTAGAAGGCTGCAGTTGTCACACATACACAAACACTCCACAAACACTCACACACACACACACACACACACACACACACACACCTTCAGTCACTGGGTCATCTGAGGTAGCTGAACCAAGAGGTGCTAGGTACGTAGAGAAACCTTGAATTTTATAGCGACGCAAAAGAACATATCTATAGACAATAACTGGTTGTCATGGTAACCAACCATTTGTCTGGTTCTAAAAGTAATTACAAAGTAATGCTCGCTTCACTTATAAACTGAAATCGGCTCAACAAAAACTAAATAACTTCCTATTATCTGAAAATAATCAACTTTTTGGTGGTGACGGTAATTGCTGTTCATCACACCATCCTGTTGTTCTTCCTATAACAGCCTGACACAAAGTGTTTTATTCCGTATGGCTCACTATCACTGCATCCACGTTGTCACCTGATTGGCTAAGCACCATCCAAGAGCATGGGCTCGTTTGCATAAACCTGAACAAAATACACAAGCACAAATAATAACAACTGACAAAATTATACGAAAGAAGGAGGGGCTTTAAAAGGCCCGACGGCTGAGATTGGCTGATACGGCGTGCTTTCTGTAAACTTCTCTTCAACATCATGTTTCTGTGCTCACTCTGTACAGCAGGGAAGATGTCACCTCTGGCTCCTCTTCAGAACATTCAGTGTTTCAACTGGAGTCATTGTTGCTGCTCTTTTTCCTTTCTTCTCGTGCTACTGAATGGCCTCGTGTTAACGTTAGGACGTTCTTTCCCCAAGGGCATCGATGCCAACCAATAACGTATCGCACTATGATGTCCTACAGAACAACTCGTACAGTATCTTTCATTCAGGATGTGGGATGATGTGGCACCAGGGACAGAGAGAAAGAGTTTTCAATACGGTCTTGCCAAATTTTCCTGCCCTCGCTGGTATCTTAAGGGCTTTTCTATCATTCCAGGATCATGAGTTACCCAAAAGGCAATGTGATCTGACAAATTCAGCTTTAATAATGAATGGATACTTAAACCTTTTAAAACTGGGAAATATGTTTAACTAAATTGAGAGATTTAATACAGAATCAGTATCCAGACCTTGGTCTTAACTAGAGACTTACACAAAACAAAAATTACACAAGATATCAGCTCTAGCAAGGAATAGCACAAGCTTGACTTATCCCCAACATGTTATACACGTTATACAGTAGAAGTGCTCAGTCAGCTTATCCTTGGCCATGTTTCCTTTACAGGTAGAGCATCGAAAGGGAATGCCAGAGAACTGAATTGCTGAAACCAACTATGAATATACGGAAATTTCATTTGGACTGACTCTGAACAAACCACCATAGTTTTATTCAAGTTGCTGTAAAACCAAAGACTATCCCAGGAACACTGGGCATGAGTGAAGTTATGACTGATTTGCTGCTTTGTAAATAAAATTGGCCACTGAAGACCTGCTGAGGCTGAAATATAGAGTTTTGCTTTTCTTAATGGAGTAAGAAACATAGATCTGTGTTTGTTCAGGGTTATGGTAGATCCAGTGATTAGGAACACTGGATGTAACGTAGTTATAGACCATGGATGGGATGTACATGTACTCGAGTAGGGAGGTAGGAGGAAACCAGAGAACCCTTATGAAACCCGTGCACAGACAAAGAGAACATATAACACTGTACATAGAATGTAACTGAAGCTCAGGGTCAAACCAAGGACTCTGGAGCTGTGAGGAAGCAGTACGATCCACTGGTACAGTACCAGCACATGTCTGGCATGGACCCTTCAATTCAATGCCATTTATATTCTCTGTTTTAATTTTGAACAGAAAATCTACCTTCTTTCTGTAATTGTATCTTAAGGCCTTTTCTGCTGTGTAAGATTTGGTCTGGCATCTGCTTCCTTTATAGTTACATTTCTGGAATTTACCCCAAGGAGTGAATCGTAGATACTTAAAACTGATGACCAATCTCATCTTACATACTGGCTTAGATTTGCTAATTTCAAAAGCAGCAACATTGCAAAATGATACAGACATAGCAAATGAACCAACCCGGCCATTATCAGTCCCCGGCTGCAGGAGATCGTCGGGGAACTCTTGAGATCTGGCATCGTTGCTCTCACGCAACCATTCAATCATTTCCCATGTCCTCTCTCTAAGGGCACTTTAGTGGTCAGAGAAGTGAGAGCACACACAGACACTCAGACTGTGGGATTCTCTTATTTAGCCCTCTCTGGCTCTCTTCCTCTCTTTTGTTCTCTCTCTCTCACTGGCATACAGACTGGCATTTGAGTAAATCATTTGTAACAGATCAGAGGAATGTGACCAGATTTTAACCTCTTTTTTCTCTTCCAGGCTCTCACCCAGTAGCTCACTCTTTGGGGTTGTCATGGTAGTTTTTCTGGGTTGTATATGTTTATCTAGCCTGACAGTAAGACTGCTGTAAAGACTTTCCTTTGTCCTCAGGCCTAAACTGAGCTGCCATGTCATTGTCTGTCTTACTGTAATTTTATGCTTTCATGCTTTGTCTTAAATATTATTATAAAACATGGTGTATAATACATAATACAGAGAAACGCCATTACAGACTAATATTTGCACTCACCAGACACAAAGTTTCACCATCACAATAAACCCCAGTTCTCTACTGAACACCAACATGTGCCAATAAACATCACAACAATCAGCAACAGCAATATATACCACTAGTACTTTAAGTATTTTACCAAGTACCACCAAACACCTTTATTTGCCAACACCAGCGTTTTCTCTAAATTACCAAAATTACTCTCCAATAAACAGCAACATTCCCAACACCAACAAACACCACTATGCTTTGGTCAAACACAGATATTCTCTACTAAACACCATTAAACTAAAACATTCTTCAGAAACAACAACTTTTGCATATTTTCCACATGACAATATCATCAACATATATATCATCAATATATCAACATGACATCACTAAATCATTAGACACCAAAAATTATTCATTCATTCATTCATTTACTACCGCTTATCCGAACTTCTCGGGTCACGGGGAGCCTGTGCCTATCAGGCATCATCAGGCATCAAGGCAGGATACACCCTGGACGGAGTGCCAACCCATCACTGGGCACACACACACTCTCATTCACTCACACACTACGGACAATTTCTCAGAGATGCCAATCAACCTACCATGCATGTCTTTGGACCGGGGGAGGAAACCGGAGTACCCGGAGGAAACCCCCGAGGCACGGGAAGAACATGCAAACTCCACACGCACAAGGCGGAGGCGGGAATCGAACCCCCAACCCTGGAGGTGTCCCCAACACCAAAAATGCTCCAGGTAAATAAACATTTTTAATCCAACACATACTATTTTTTACCAAAAACCACCAGCACTTAAAAAAACCCCACTGGAATACATTAACATGGACATTCTGAATTGAACACAAATGATATCCATGCCTGAAACAACGTTCAGTGAACTCTAATATTTTTTATTAAAACGCAGTGTTCTTCAATATCCACCAACAAATACTACAACTGTTCATAAAACACTAATATTCTTGAACACCAGCGCCAATCAGCTACATGATCTAAGCTCTAGACTTCACCATCTAACAAAAACCCCAGTGTTAAGTGTCAAACAAATTAAACACTGTCTTTTTTTTAATGAAACACTTTTTAACATTAAATTAGTAATCAGACATGCTTCATCAAAAGCTATTAGGGATTCTTCTCTCATTCTCCATCAATGCAACATTCGCCACCAAAAACATTAGGCTTTCTGATAAACAACATACTTCAACCAAGTATTAACACTGACTAACATTTTCCACCAAACACGTTCCTTAAAGGCAAAACACTAACAATTTTCAAACAAACATCAATCTCCAACATTCCTACGGGCTAAAATTCCCAACATTACATTGTTCATCATACTTTATTCACCAGTGTACACAAATAAATAAATAAATAAATAAATAAATAAATAAATAAATGTGCCTATAATCCATGTAACAATCAGAATAAGACATTATTGTAAGTATTAGTAATACTTCATTCATTCATTCATCTTCTACCACTTATCCGAACTTCTCGGGTCACGGGGAGCCTGTGCCTATCTCAGGCATCATCGGGCATCAAGGCAGGATACAACCTGGACGGAGAGCCAACCCATCACAGGGCACACACACACTCTCATTCACACACACACTCACACACTACAGACAATTTCCCAGAGATGCCAATCAACCTACCATGCATGTCTTTGGACCGGGGGACGAAATCGGAGTACCCGGAGGAAACCCCCGAGGCACGGGGAGAACATGCAAACTCCACACACACACACCCAACCCTGGATTTGTGAGGCGAACGTGCTAACCACTAAGCCACCGTGTCCCATTAGTAATACTTATATTCTTTATATATATATATATACATATTACATGTTCATATTACAAAATCCACCACTCCCTCAACTCTACATTACCTAGTGCAGTAGTGTGCAATTTGGAACGTAGCCAAACCGGCATCTTTTGTTTGGAAGCAGACGAACCCAAAGAGTGCCGAGAACCTTTAATCTGTAAAAGCCGAGCTGTGTACCAAACACCGAGGTGCCGACCTGTTCCTTCTGCTGAGAATCATGAGACCGAACCGATACGCTCGCTTCTTTTTATCTGCCTCACCAGGGAGCACGTTCTTTCTGCCCCGGTGCCCACACAGATGAGAAGGAGGATAATTGAAGCTGTTACTTCTGCACGGGTCGAGAAAAAGGCCACGGGTTCAGTACAAATTTGCTTGTTTAGGAATGTGAGCATGATGGAGAAAACCTGTAGGGTTCCTGTATATGGGGTTTTACCAAGGGGGGACTTTATTTGTGCAAATAAACATGGACTAATCTACATACACAGAGAACCTAATGGAATTTCAGTAGAAATTACGAGCGTGTCGTGGTGCTAGAGGAAAACATTCAGAGCAAGCAAGTGACGTAATGACGGAGTTGATGGTTTTCCAATAGCAGCAATAGAGTGTTTCATTCCTTTCCCAACTCAATCAAATATCCTTGATTTTTCTCTTTTTATAGTTATTGCGATACGAGATGAAATGAGTTCCTGTTGTAACATACAAACACTTGTCTTTTCAACTTTGCTGGCCGCTATCATCTAGTCTCCAACGCTTGCTGTTGAAAATGAATGATGTCCGCTCGTTTTTTTTCACAACAAGTCACTTGACTTGACTACTACAGTACAAACGTCATCTCAAAGAAAGAAAAAGTAAAATTACTGTACCGAGTTACAGATAACGTACAATAAAAACAAGCGAGTATTGTCTCCATAATCTAACCAACACCTTCTGACTAAAAAAAAACCTTGAATTTGGATCATTTTCACAATTAAAGCAGAGTTTTTAAACATAAACTCATTATTGTGTATGAATCAGTGTCTAGTCATAGAGCTTTGTGTGGCTGTGTGTAAAAAAAACTATATTTCAGATTTTTTTTTTAGGTTTTTAACCTAAACACCGAAGAGATTGAATGTATCACACTTTGTTGTTTTTTTTTAACAAAGTTTTACAATGATGAGTTAACACACGTTGTACAGGACAATTATACACAGACATACACACACCCATCTGCTCTATGGAATCTGGAAAAGTCCAAAGGCTGTATTCTGGCAGCAGAAATATTCTTGATTGTCTGCAGAGTAAAAAATAGGCCTCAGGGAGAAGCGGCTCGAATGCACACAGACTCCAATGACGACTAAATGAAGTTTGTCGATGGTAAATCTAGCAGTGGGGAGAAACTGGATGCGTCCCAAATGTGGAGGAAAAAATTCCCCCTCCATTCACCCGGACAGCACACACACACACACACACACACACACACACACACACACACACACACACACACACACACACACACACACTCACACACACACACACTTACTTATCTTTTGTTCCACTCAGCAAACAATGTGTGTAGTCTGTGAGAACTGAAAACAGACTCTTGTTTGTATTAATGAAGGATGACAGGTGGTGAAATCGTAACTCACTTATTACCTTGAGCAACTTTTTTTGGTAACTAAATCAAATTTGCAATAATAATAATAATAATAATAATAATAATAATAATAATAATAATAATAATAATAATAATTCTGCAGATGTAAGGAGAAAATAAAAGAAATATGAAGGCAGATATTTGGAGATATATTTTTTATTTTTAATAACTTTATTTAATATTTCTATATTTTTTGGACTAGTAAAAGAGCAAATATTGTATAATGAACAATTTGTTAACAGAAAATGTTATATTCTAAACATTTACTTTAACAAAATGGAATTTGGTCATTTACATTTCATAATAATAAATAAGGAATACAAAAAAAAGCATGCCGATTTCTTTCGCATTGCTTAAAACAACGTTTTCTTTGTTTGCATTAGAAAATTAAATATGAAAAAATGAAAACAGCAAATAAACAAGTTTTTCTAAAGAATTTATCCAAAGATCGTTTCATTGCAGTTTAGAAATTTACTAGTTTCGAAAATCAGTTTTCATGAAACAATACATATTTTATTTTAACCCTTCTTTTTTAATTGAATAAGAATATTAAAATATTTGTAGTCTAGTAAAAATGAGATTATTGTCCAAATTGACAGAAATTTAACATTTAAATTCTGTACTTCAGTGTATATTTGTATGTATAATTTTAGGTTATATTTTGGTTTTACAAAGTTTTATACAGTTTACATACTTTAGAAACATAGACGGAAGAATTCTTTTAATCTATTAAAAACTACATTACCTGTAAGTAGAACATGAACAGAACAAGATGACTTTCAGACAGCTACTTTTAGAAATTGGTGTTGAATTTGTTTTAATATCTCACCGTTAGGAATAATTCTCTGAAACAGTAGCCCAGGGAACAGAGCCAGAGATTGTTTACATTAAACCTGCAAATATAAGTCTTTAACTCTTTAAGGATCAATTCTACACAGCTGGGGATTAGTCACGGCTACATGTAGCCGAAACGTATAGCAAATGGGATCGTAAATATTTCTATTACAGCCGAATATTTGGAGCGATATATGGAGTGAAGATAAACTGACCCTGCGTCTGAGACCGGAACTGAACTGTTAAAGGAAATAAAGAACATATTTCTTTTACCATGAGAAAGCCA
>NC_062520.1:29813890-29853890 GCF_022655615.1 Tachysurus fulvidraco
CAGTGACAAAAATGTGCTGTCGGATTTCTCATGACTTTTTCATCAAATTCTTTTTAACCGCATGAATTCGGGGTCAGCGAGTGTTTACTGGGTGACAGAGACTCCTCTGTGAGGCCCAGGAGACACCAAGTTCCCCTGGCTTTCCCCTTCCTCGTCCCTGATGACATTTTGAAAATGACATTTGTCATTTTCACACAACGAAGACTTGGTCGGCATCAAGTCTGTCTTTGATTTTGCTAGCATTCTTTTTCAAAGTTAGCATAGAAACTTTATTCGTTTCTGGAAACTCATGAATTCTCTTTAATCGTGGTCATTTTTAAAATAGTCTGGACATAGTTTAATTTAGTGCCTAAATCGTTAAGTTTTACGCTAGAGCTTTGCTAGTTACCAAACTAGCATACTCCTGTATTAGCTAAGCACAGGTCCATTAAAAGACTTGAGCCATGAACACACTTGAACACTCTTTACATGACTGTTTTTTGGTTTAATTCATTTGTCTCACATCTTCTATTTCTTTAAGCAGCCAAATGTTGTTGTTGTTGTTGTTGTTGTTGTTGTGGTCGTCAGATGGAGGTGATAAAAAAGATTTGCCGTTTCTAGAGACAAGTACTGCACAGCACCATGGATTAATTCGTTCCAAGTGAATGAGGACATTTGGTGAAAAAGGAGGCGTGGTCTATGTTCTCCACCTCCCACATCCACTGAAGGAGGCGTGGCTTTTAGTCAGTCTAATGCTGCATTTGATTTACCTCAGGAGTCTGAAGGCAGAGCTCAGATCGATGTCATTTTCAACCTTCATGCATCTGAGTGTCAAAGAAGAGAAAAAAACAAACATTCAAGTTTCTATTTTTCTCTTTTGCTAGCAACAAGCTAGCAAGCTAATGTATATTTTCTTCTCAAACAGCAAACTCTACATCACTGTTATAGAATTCCAGACGTCCTGAGCATAAATTTAGATTTTACACAACTAGCATAAATCCTCCTATAAAAGTTTGTGTGTGTGTGTGTGTGTGTGTGTGTGTGCGTGTGTGTATACAATAAAAACCTCCTGACTAGCGAGGTGCTTCACTGGAATGTTAATTGGGATCTACATTGTGAATTCAGTCTCGGCTCAAAAGCCCCCCGCAATGATCCTGTGTTTCAGCCAACCTGCGTGTGACGTCACACGAACTTTTGAAATCCCATAAAATGGCATAACGAGGAAAAAACATTACGGTCAATAAGAAGGTCAATTTTTATCAGCGGTAGCTTTGAGTGTGGAAAAAAACACAAGAGGTCATCATACAGTAGAAGGAATAATACAAGAGCTTACACACACACACACACACACACACACACACACACACTCACACCAATGAATAGAGTGACAGGAAGTTGAGAGAGATAATATGACATGTGATGTCATTCTCACCTTTTAATCTGTTTAATTACAGCAAAGGAAGCCGCAGGAGTTAGCAAATTCGCTGAGGTAATTGTGAAAAAATAAAATAAAACAAAAATAAACATGGTGACTGATCTTAAACAGTGCAGCTAGCACCACTGAGGTATTTAATGCCCTAAACAAACTGCTGTTCAACTCCATGTGTGTTTGTGTGTTAACCTGATAATAGTTTTGTGTCTTTACTCTAGTGTAGTTAGCGTTACTGTAGCAGTGTATGGTGTGAATGTAGCATGAGAAATTAGCATGAGGAGTTAGTGGGTTGCGCCAGAGGCTGCACGTGGGGCAACACTAAGACACACTCTCACTGTGTGTGTGTGTGTGTAGAGTGGATCCCTGTACAGATCTGTATTTACAATCGCTATTTATGCCTGGCTGTGTAATCTGATGATAGGTGTGTAACCACACACACACACACACACACACACACACACACACACACTTTGTGATCACTGAAGCAAGTAAATGATTATGGCATTAATGGCAATGATACAGTTTAACTTGTTTGTGTGTGTGTGTGTGTGTGTGTGTGTGTGTGTGTGTGTGTGTGTGTGTGTGTGTGTGTGTGTGTAGTCAGGTCTGATCCGCACCCAGGAGGCCGATTACTTCTTGAAGCCGCTCCTCCTGCACCAGTTGCAGCATCAGAACTACACAGCTGACCCCGAACACCAGCCACACATCCTCTACAGGATACACACACACACTCCAGAAAGCAGGGGCGGAGCCAAGCGGCGTCAACGCCGACACGGCCACCATGGCAACCCCGAACACGGAGCACCACGGAGGCAACACTACTGCGGAAGAAGGAAGAAATGTATGTAAGGGCGTTATTTATTTTTATTAGAACTTTACATTGTTTAGCATAGCAACAATAAATACCTGGAATGATGGAATGTAACCATGGGAACAAGAAGATTAACAATTTATACATTGTTTCTTGTCATTATTTTCTTCTTCTTCCTCTCTCTCTCTCTCTCTCAGACATGCCACAGCCTCCCTCTGAAGATGTTTACATTTCTCCTGACGAGTATAAACCAGCGCCGAGAGGAAGACGAGCTGCGACGCCAAACATTTATTCCAGACTCAACGTCGAGATGCTGGTGGTTGTGGATCAGAAGATGATGGAGAACCACGGACAAGAGAACGTCACCACATTCGTCCTCACCGTCCTCAACATGGTGATTCTGTTTCTCCATCTGTCCATTCATGCCTCGTTCCATCCATTTTAACCATCTATCTATCTATCTATCTATCTATCTATCTATCTATCTATCTATCTATCTATCTATCTATCTATCTATCTATCTATCTATTTATCTATCTATCTATCTATCTATCTATCTATCTATTCATCTATTTTAATCATCAGTCCATTTATCCCTCATCCATTCATCAGTCCATCCAGTACTTTCTTACATCCAAGACATAGTGAACTTGTCTCTACATCCATCTATCCATCCATCTGCCATTTTTTCAGTTCACTTTCTCTGTTTATTTTTTTATTTCTATATTTCATCAGAGATGCCCTCACCATCCATTTTCTGTTCATATCTCTCTCTCTCTCTCTCTCTCTCTCTCTCTCTCTCTCTCTCTCTCTCTCTCTCTCTCTCTCTCTGCAGGTCTCCACACTGTTTAAGGACAGAACGATAGGAGGAGACATTAACGTAGTGATAGTGGGACTTATCTTGCTGAGCAGAGAGCAGGTGAGGAAATGGTTCTGCATTCTGTTCTTTCTCTTCTCCTTTTCACACTTCTCTCATTTTTATTCTCTCTCTCTCTCTATCTCTCTCTCTCTGACAGGATGGGTTGGTGATTAGTCATCACGCTGATCACACTCTCAGCAGTTTCTGTCAGTGGCAGTCGGCTCTGGCGGGTCGTGAAGGTCGTCGCCATGATCACGCCATTCTACTGACGGGATTGGACATCTGCTCCTGGAAGAACGAGCCATGTGACACATTGGGTACCACACACTATCACCGCCCTTTACTCCCTTCTTTCTTTCTTTTTTCTTTCTTACTTACTTACATTCTTTTTTCTTCAATCTTTCCTTACTTTCCGCCATGTTTTTCCCTATTTTGTCTTTAATTCTTTCCTTGTTTATCTCCATCAGCGCTCCTTTCTTTCTTTCTTTCTTTCTTTCTTTCTTTCTTTCTTTCTTTCTTTCCATTCACTCTTATTTCTGTCCTTTACTTCCTTCCTTTCTTTCTTTCTTTCTTTCTTTCTTTCCATTCACTCTTATTTCTGTCCTTTACTTCATTCTTGTTTATTTTTTTTATTCTTTCTTGCTTTTATTTGTCCTTCTGTCTCCCATTCTTTCTTTTACACAAGTTTCCTTTTCTCTCACACTTGTCAGAACGTCTCCTCCGTGTCCTCCTCTAGAGCGGTGAGAACGTCTCTCCTCCAGCTTCAAAGCCTGATGACTTTTGACCTCTGATTCCTCTAGCTGTATTAGCCTGTTAGCTGTGCTCTTTAGCCAGCATGCGGCGGTTCAAAGACACCTGGGAAGGTGGTGATTGGGGGCATGGGCTGTGATTAAAACTTCTTTTAAAGGCCGTGGCGTATGTTAAGTTCTCCTGAAGATTAAAGACTAAAGTGCTGTGTTCATTCAACCTCTCGCCAAACCGCCATCTAAATAAATACATTGAAAAAATTGTCATTTTATAAAACTTAAAAACAAACGCCTGGTTAATGAATTTTCCTCTCAGGAGACGTTTGTTTCTTTAACGTTTATATATATATATATATAACGTTTCTGGAACGTTTGTCTCCTGCGTCGGTACTTTGGAAAGGTGATATCAGAATCTAGCCAGGGAATAAAATGCTTCCGAAAATGTGTTAAAAGTATACCTCCTGAATTCCCTCCAGGTTTCGCTCCCATCAGTGGGATGTGCAGTAAATACCGGAGCTGTACCGTTAACGAGGACACAGGACTCGGACTCGCTTTCACCATCGCTCACGAGTCCGGACACAAGTAAGAACGCTTTAGATTAGTTTGTTAAGCTTTCAACATTTATTCATGGTTTAAAAGTCAAATTTCATTTGTGGTGCTGTCAGTTTCGGGATGATCCACGACGGAGAGGGAAACGTGTGTAAGAAGTCCATAGGGAACATCATGTCCCCGACACTCGCAGGAGATAACGGTCTCTTCTCCTGGTCACCCTGTAGCCGTCAGTACCTTACACGCTTTCTCAGGTACGTACTATTATTAATGTGGAAAACGTCACTAAATGCTGTTTATAATTGAGATTTTTATTAATTTAAAAATATACATTACAGTGGTGAGATATTTCCGGCTAAACAGGGATCGCTCATGTTGTCTCTGGTGTCTAGACCTGGCGTCATCTTTTTTAAAGCCACTATTTACAGAGGTGTTGTGGTGAAACAGAGCCAACATGGCCACTGCACTGATACCATGATATAACAGCAGTTTCAGTTTTCAGGGCTTAAATTAACACACCAGTTAAATGTGAAATATCAGCTTCCTCACAGATACGACTGAACTTAGGGAATCATTTTATTAGTCACTTAGGGGTGTGTGTGTGTGTGTGTGTGTGTGTGTGTGTGTGTGTGTGTGTGTGTGTGTGTGTGTGTGTGTGTGTGTGAGTGTGTGTGTGTGTGTGTGTGTGTGTTCGTCCAATGTTTGTGGTGTACTGAAGCAAAGGAACCACAGAGGCAACACAACTAAGTGGCTTTCCTCAGTGTTGCTTAACTGTTTCATTCCTCTTCAACCACAGCATTGCTACAGACAGGGGGATGGACAGACAGAATGGATGGACAGGGGGATGGACAGGGGGATGGACAGACAGAATGGATGGACAGGGGGATGGACTGACAGAAGGATTATAAATGAATGGACAGAAGTATATATGTATGTGTGGACAGATGGCTATATTGTTGGATGAATAAGTTGATAGATGAACAGATGGATGGATGGATGGATGGATGGATGGATGGATGAATATATCGATGGGTGGACAGATGGCTATATTGTTGGATGAATAAATGGATAGATAAACAGAAGGATGGATGGATGAATATATGGATGGGTGGACAGATGGCTGTATTGTTGGATGAATAAATGGATAGATAAACAGATGGATGGATGGATGAATATGTGGATAAACAGAAGGATGAATAAATGGTAAGATGGAAGTAGATACATATTTTCTTAATAGAAATAGATTTCGGCATGGACAGTTGGATAGATGAATGGATGAATACACAATGGGGGATGGATAGATATATGGATGACCACACAGATGGACAGACTATATACAGTACATCAGTTTCTGGATGGATGGATGGATGGATGGATGGATGGATGGATGGATGGATGGATGGATGGATGGATGGATGGATGGATAGACGGATGGCTATAACTATGATTGGATGTATGGGCAAATGAAAACATGGATGGAAGTTTGGTACACAAATTGAATGGAAGGATGGATGGATGCACAAATGGACAAATGATGGAGGGCATTAATGGGATTAATGGATGGATACATTTAAGAAGGATAGAGAGATAGACAGAAGAATTTAAGTGTGGCTGCAGAGATGGATGGTTAAATATATAGACGTGTACAGACTAACAGAATGATAGATGGATAAACAGCTGGATGAAAATAATTACAAGGAATGAACCCTGTGTGTGTGTGTGTGTGTGTGTGTGTGTGTGTGTGTGTGTGTGTGTGTGTGTGTGTGTGTGTGTGTGTGTGTGCGTTTGTGTGTGTTTTCCATCAGCACTGCTCAAGCTACGTGTCTTTCGGACGAACCGAAGGCGATGGAGGAATACAAATATCCGGAGAAACTTCCCGGCGAGCTCTACGACACCGACACTCAGTGCAAATGGCAGTTTGGAGAAAAAGCCAAACTCTGCACACTGAGCTTCAAAAAGGCAAGAAAACATTCTGTCCATTTCGCTCAGACTCTGAGACCCCCACTGTGGTCGAGCCCGTCTTCATAAACTCACTGAACCCACAGGCTTTGTCCCAAACAGTGGGTTAAAATAGAACAAGGCCCTTTGGGATATATAAGAAAGTGCAAAAAGTGCAGATTTCTCCGTAGCCGCAGACGTTGATTCTGAAAATGTAGCGCTGGAGCTGTGCCAATGAGAAAAAGTCTGTACGTCGGCTTAAGATGAAGATGAGGACGAGGACTGTGGAACAAGTGGGAATTAAAAAAAAGTCAGTCACCACCACCAAGATCTGTTTTTATTTCATTACTGTTCCAGGGTCAAACACGCAATGACTCGAGGACTGCCACACGTCATACTGGGATTACGACTATTAAAAGATTCTGACTTTGTTGGTGGGGGGGTGGGGTTGGGGGGTTTACTTGTCCTTAGGCAACTGGGTGAAAATTAGATAAGATTGCTAAATTGTTCGCTTATGATAAGGATTTTACAAAAAATACTACATGTATGCTATTGTAATGTTATTGTCCCTGCTGCGCTCAGACAATCAGAACGCACGGTACTGGACTTGTATTCATGAGTGTTAACTTTGTAAAGGTTACGGTTAAAAAGATGATCACTTTTGTGTTTATGCTCTTTTGTGTGTGTGTGTGTGTGTGTGTGTGTGTGTGTGTGTGTAACAGGACATCTGTAAGGCCCTGTGGTGTCATCGTGACGGACGCAAATGCGAGACCAAATTCATGCCGGCGGCCGAGGGCTCCAGCTGCGGCCCCGAGATGGTAAACATCACACTGACACTATAAGAGATTTAGCATGCAGCTAGTTTTTCTTATCAGAACATCAGCCATTTTAGTAAACCTGACTGAATTTCACTAGGAACCCATCCATCAAAAGCTTGAGCCTGCTTCAAACTTTAGAGATCACTAGCTAGCTACAGGCTGATGATAACAACATGGCTACCCAGCGCATAGCCGTTAGGTCACTACAGTAACAGACAGAACAATCCCAAGTATCAATGTTTACCTCAGATGCGTCTGTAAACTGCTTAAACATAGACCAAACAAACTGGGACATTGACATTTACCTCGGGAGTGTTGGTAAATTCTTATTAAAATGCTCCTGAAATAAATGACACTCTAATTACACTAACTAACTGCTTAGTCTGCAGATTCATGGAGTCTTGTAAATGTAATGCAACAGTGACAAAGTTATAGATGACCTAAACATATAAAAATACATCTCTATCTACACTTTAGCATCTGAGCTAATCCTGGGCTAATCCTAATGATTAAATAAGGCATGTGTGTGTCTGTGTGTGTGTGTGTGTGTGTGTGTGTGTGTGTGTGTGTGTGTGTGTGTGTGTGTGTGTGTGTGTGTGTGTGTATGGTCTCGCAGTGGTGCCGTCATGGAGAGTGTGTGAAGCAAGGTGCTGAAGGTCCTCAGCCAGGTTCCGACCACTGGTCTGAGTGGTCCATTTGGTCAAGCTGCTCGAGGACGTGTGAAAATGGAGTGATGTACAGAGAGCGAAGGTGCAACTACCACAAGTGTGTATTCACACACACACACACACACACACACACACACACATGCCTTATTACTATTTGGTCTGGGTTTCTTTTTATCACTATCACTCTTTCTCTCTCATACACATCTCTGTCTCTGTCTGTCTCTCTGTCTCTCTGCAGACATGTGGAGGGAGGTAGTGTGTGTGAGGGCGTGTCTCATGAGTATAAACTGTGTAACACTTTCGACTGTCCTGCAAGTGCGATGGACTTCAGAGCGGCTCAGTGTGCCGAGTTTAACACAAAGCCCTTCCGCGGTCTTTACTACAGATGGAAACCTTACACACAGTTTAAAGGTGTGTGTTTTCAGACACGCAAACACACAAACTAGTAATTCCTAGTTAAGACTTCTGTAATAATGAACGACATGTGTGCATGTTTTTCTATTGAATGTGCAGAACTGTATGAGCTGAGTGAGTGTTTGCTCTCTTTGCCCAGATCATGAGGTGTGCAAGCTCTACTGTATTGCTGAGGGCTACAACTTCTTCTATGCGCTTTCCAACAAGGTCCGTGATGGCACGCGGTGTACCCTGGACAGGAACGACGTGTGTATCAACGGTGTGTGTGAGGTAATGTGTTCTTACAATTGGTATAAAAGTATCATGTAGATATGGTGCAGATGAATGGTGGGCTGTTTCCGTCGACGGTAGTGTTATTGAATCTTCTAATGATGACATCACCCAAAGGCTAGGCTAAGGTTAAAAGCAAAATCGCATACTTCTATACTATACTATATAAAATAGAATGACAAAATATCACACTATCATCTGTATAGTATAGCAAACTGTGGAGAAAGTAACACTATATGCCAACTATAGTGTTACTGTTTTGTTTTGTTATATATGGATTAAAAATCTAACACTGTCCCCAACAGAAAGTGGGTTGTGATAAAAAGCTGGGTTCGACAGCAGTACTGGACATGTGTGGAGTCTGCAACGGCAAAAACACTACCTGCAAACTCTACAAAGGCCGATACACCAAGCAACACTATTCCAACCGTAAAGCTAATACACCAAACACTGTTTCACCAGTTGTTAAGCCAATACACCAAACACTGTTCCACCAATTGTTAAGCCAATACACCAAACACCGTTTCACCAAGTGTTAAGCCAATACATCAAACACTGTTACACCAATTGTTAAGACAATATACCAAACACTGGTACACCAATTGTTAAGCCAATACACCAAACACTGTTTCACCAATTGTTAAGTCAAGACACCAAACACTGTTTCACCAATTGTTAAGCCAATACACCAAACACTGTTTCACCAATTGTTAAGCCAAGACACCAAACACTGTTTCACCAATTGTTAAGCCAATACACCAAACACTGTTACACCAATTGTTAAGCCAATACACCAAACACTGTTACACCAATTGTTAAGACAATATACCAAACACTGTTTCACCAATTGTTAAGCCAATACACCAAACACTGTTACACCAATTGTTAAGCCAATACACCAAACACTGTTTCACCAATTGTTAAGCCAAGACACCAAACACTGTTACACCAATTGTTAAGCCAATACACCAAACACCATTACACTACATATGAAGTCATTATACTTAACAGCATTACACCCAAAATAATGAAATTTAATGAATAGTATCTTTCTTCTTTGCTTCTTTTTTGTTTGTCTCTGTGTGGTAGAGTACTATGGAGTGGTCACTTTACCGCCGGGTGCCCGTAGTATTCGTGTGATGGAGTCAAACTCCTCCAGATCTTTTCTTGCCCTAAGGAACACACACAGGAAATACTATCTAAATGGTCACTGGAAAGTGGACTGGCCTGGACGTTACTCCTTTGCAGGATCAGTGTTTGACTACAAACGGCCCTATAACGGTCTTGAGAGTCTGACCTCGACAGGGCCCACCAGTGAAGCTCTAGTGGTAGAGGTAGTGTCCTTATTTCTGTCCTCTAGCTGGTTTAGAAAAGAAATCAACTTTTGCAGTTATTACTGTATGCACTGTTTTCAGATCCTGCTGCAGGGTTCGAACCCTGGTGTGAGGTGGGAATACACGCTAAACAAAACCAGGATGGAGAAAGTAACCAAGCCCAAACACAAATACACGTGGGCTGTGTTTCATGGCGAATGCTCTGCTACTTGTGCCGGAGGTACACACGCACAAACACTTGGCAGTGTTCTCTTTGATAACAGTGTTTCTAATGTCTTTTTTATAAAAGTATTGTTGAGACACTGACCTTGTACTGACCTTCTGTGTCTTAGATGTGCTGTAATTAGGGTTGTTTCCTGCACACTTCGCTCTGTTCCCATCCTGTCAGTGGAAATGAGTAGGGAGGGATATTGTTGTCCCTTCCTACTTGACCCTATAATTACTAAGTACCCTGAAGTTAGAGCAGGATTAGTACCTACAGTACATAATAGTGCACTTCACATATAAGCTCAAAAAGACTCCAGACAGCCAGAGTAATAATAAGAATAAGTACATATATAATAGAGTAATGTGGATGCTCATTAGTGAGTAATGATGTCTGGATGGTAAAGAGTTCTCCTTCTCCATATTTTAGGCGAGATGAAAACAAAGGCAACGTGTTATAAGGATCAGCGAGTCCAAGTGAACACGTCCTACTGTAACCCCAAAACCCAGCCCAAAATCGGCACTGTTTCCTGTAACACCCAACCCTGCCCTCCCAGGTAACATCACCGGGATAAATCTGTCTAGGAAATAGATCTAATGTGCTGACTTCTATAGAGAACATGGAACTCTGGAAAACGCAACTTGGGAACCAAGGGACTCCGTCTCAAACAGGAGGCATTCAACTCAGAGTTCAGGTCCATTTTTCACCAACTTGAGAAATAATTGAAACGGTCACTATGTTGTGGGTGGAGCTAAAATGGTAAAGATCACTGATTGGTTTAACAGCATTGTCACATAATAGAGCTGTATAATGTCTCTAGATCGATTTACACACACATGAATGTTTTTTCCTCAGATGTTTAGCCTAAAAAAGTCACATTTTAACGACTGTGTACATCATTAGTTTCCACCTACTGTAAATCTTTGCTCCAACTTTAACAGATACTAGTTAAGTGACACAGGAATAGATCATTTCCAGAAGGGATTTCTCACTCACACACACACACACACACACACACACACACACACACACACACACACACACACACACATACAGCAGGTCCTGTATTTTTACACATTACATCATGGAAATAAGAACATGATCATATTTAAGACCTGACATCAGCATGGGTTCAGTTTACAGTGACACACACACACACACACACGGGGTGCATGTGAGCGCAGGTCGTAACAGATCTCTCTGTACTAAAGTGTGTGAGGTGTAAATCCACAACACACCCTCTGCATACAGTCAAAGTAAAAGACACAGGATATGATGGAGAAAATATGTTACTGTAGATGGATGGATAGATAAATAGACTGAGAGACAGACAGATGATCAGACATAGAGACTGAGAGGCAGATAGAGACAGACAAGCGGATGGATACGTGGATAAAAATATAAACGGACAGACGGAACACACAGATAGAAATAAAAATAGATAGACAGACAGAATAACAGATTGTCAGACAGACACAACCTAGACAAAGAAATTAACAGGGAGACAGACTGATAGATGGACAGACTGAAGGAGAGATTTGCAGACGGGTGTTCACAGACAGACAGACAAACAGCTTGAGAGAGACATAGTAGAACGACTATTTGTCAGTGTTTGTAAACTGATCATAAGTATTATACTGTGTGTCTGTGTGTGTGTGTGTGTGTGTGTGTGTGTGTGTGTGTGTGTGTGTGTGTGTGTGTGTGTGTGTGTGTGTGTGTGTGTGTGTGTGTGATGCAGATGGAGTGTAGGAGACTGGCGTGTGTGTAGTCGTACGTGTGGTTCGGGGGAACAGAGTCGGCAGGTGCAGTGTGTTCAGACAGCGAGTCACACTCGGGTAAAGGTGTTGAGTGACGATCAGTGTGTTCAGCCTCCACCTGCACGCATACACACCTGTAACACACACACCTGCCCACCCACATGGAGCGTTGGCACCTGGACACAGGTGAGGAAATACACACACCCTAGGTCATAACTGAGCGGAAAGACACACCCACCGACCTGTGATGTGTGTGTGTGTGTGTGTGTGTGTGTGTGTGTGTGTGTGTGTGTGTGTGTGTGTGTGTGTGTGTGTCAGTGTTCACGTAAATGTGGTAAGGGTGTGCAGAGAAGGGCAGTGACGTGTGTGCGTAGAACATCGGGATCGCGTGACCTTGTTCTCCCAGACAGTGAGTGTGTGCGACTGACTAAACCACACAGCATGGAGAACTGTGTACTAAAACCTTGCCCAAGAACACACACCACACACTGGAGCCTCACTCACTGGCAACAGGTAACAGACAGACAGACAGAGATAAAGCAGCACTCATGATATAACAGTAACACGGCATGGCTGTTATAAGTTACCTGTGTGTGTGTGTGTGTGTGTGTGTAGTGTTCAGTGACGTGTGGTGAAGGTGTACAGATTCGTTCTCTGCAGTGTGTGGAGAAAGATGTGACAGGGAAACACAGAACACTGATGGAGAAGAAGTGCCAACACACACCCAAACCTTCAGCCGAGCTTCAGAGAGTGTGTGTTCGCCCTGACTGCATCGACACACACCGCTCTCACACACCACAGTGGTACACATCAACCTGGTCTCAGGTACGTACAGTATACACACACACACACACACACACACACACACACACACACACACACACACACAGAGTTACACAACTGTAAAAACACTGTGTGTGTGTAGTGTACAGTGTCGTGCGGTGGTGGTGTCCAGCTCCGCTCTGTTCAGTGTCTCCTACACAGACGCCCTTCGTCCACTTGTTCCCTTCATGTGAAACCGGCTGCGTCTCAAATCTGCAACACCAACTTCTGCCCTCAGCTGCACAGAGGTACACACACAGACACACACAAACACACACACACACACACACAGCTTTATGCCTCTGTCTATCTGTCCATCTGTCTGTCTAACCATCTGGTTATATGTCTCTATATTGCCTTATCTGTCGCTTTGTCTATTATTTACTGTATCATGTTTGAAAATCTGACACAACACTTACTCTACTTTTGATGTGTGTGTGTGTGTGTGTGTGTGTGTGTGTGTGTTACAGACATCTGTAAGGACTCGTACAGTTGGTGTCACCTGGTGCAGCAGCACGGAGTGTGTAACCATCACCTGTACAGGAGGCAGTGCTGTCTTTCCTGCTCAAACACCAACTTCTGATCTATATTAGCAAATAAAAAATTATGGATTAGCATGTTAGCATGTCAGACGCGAACACACAGACACACCCAGCCACCCACCCCAACACACACACACACATGCAGAGCATGTGCGTCTGTAGTGTGTTTGGAGCAGCTCAGAGAGGCAGGGATGTGTGGACTCGTGTTGAAGATGGACAGAGACAGAGAAAGATCTCTGCAGTCCCTGAGATCAAGGGTTTAGTGTGAAGAATTAGGACATGCCCATTTCTTGGGAGTGTGTGCCAGGATGCGAGGACTTTCGCAGTTTTGCATTTGCACATAAGATATAAAAGTGACTGCCTGCTTTTTGGAAAATTATGTTTGGAGAACGTAGAGCTTTGTGTCCCAGTCTGACTGGAGAATCAGTTCCATAAATGACTGTAAAAAAATGAGTTTGTATTAAAATGGGAATAAAAATGTTAAAAATAAATAACTAAATAAATGTTATGTTTTCTCTTTAAAGTAAAGGTTAAACATTATTGAGTGTTTTTCAGTGTATTGAAGCCTTTCCCATGACTGTCACTATGTATTCTTAGGCTTCCTGACTGACAAGCTCACATTTACTTCACATTCTCAGGAAATTCATTCACTCACTCATTTTCTACCGCTTATCCGAACTTCTCGGGTCACGGGGAGCCTGTGCCTATCTCAGGCGCCATCGGGCATCGAGGCAGGATACACCCTGGACGGAGTGCCAACCCATCACAGGGCACACACACACTCTCATTCACTCACACACTCACACACTACGGACAATTTTCCAGAGATGCCAATCAACCTACCATGCATGTCTTTGGACCGGGGGAGGAAACCGGAGTACCCGGAGGAAACCCCCGAGGCACGGGGAGAACATGCCAAGGTGGGAATCAAACCCCCAACCCTGGAGGTGTGAGGCGAACGTGCTAACCACTAAGCCACCGTGCCATCTTCTCAGGAAATTATGAGACCATTACCAGTAAGTAGGGTGCAATATTTCAGGCTTGTATCTACTTTAATTTCTGAGATACAGACTTTGGGGTGGCCGTGATTTTACTGTTAAAACAAATACTACACAAAAAAGATCCAAAGTTTCCAAAAGATCCAATGCAGGAAATTTTCAGGGATTGTTGTCTATTATAAGCCGTCTTTTTTTTCCGAAATTAATGGTCCATAGATACATATATGCTAATTTATGGCTTGATGTATAATGTATTTAAAAATATGATACTAATTTTCATGCTTTGGCTCTCTATATCTTCAAACTAAAGCACACCAGATCTTTGAAATTGTGATACACATTACTCACATAGTACATAGTACTTTTCTCAGAGAGGTGTATGTTAAAAATAATTGAACTTTCTGTTTTTATTAGGTGGTAAAAAAAACACAAAACAAAGGAAAAGTCATTTCTCACATATTTTTCAAATAGTCATTGAAAAAGCACGTTGTAATGAATTTAATGGATTTTTTTAGCAGCAACACAAGATGCAAAAGTTTCTTTAATGGAATCAAATATAAAATGTTTTGCTACAAATGAGAAATTCAATAAGAAATCTCTGAAAGGGATTCACCCAAGTTTGTTCATACAAATTTTTCAGACATTTTTACAGCTTCATATTCAACGTTCTTTGTTGAGTCTCAACAGTTTCTGCACTTTGGATGCCACCTAGTGATTATTTTCTTTAAGCCCATTTTCGACCCTATACGCATAGTTGCCAGAGATTGTGAATTGTGACCACTCATTATTCATAACTGAGTTGGGTTTTTTTTAATAACTTTTTTCCTTGCATGCATTGGTTGTGCTTTCTTGCTAGAACCACTATATAATACAATATGTCTGTAAAACCATACCTAGGCATGTTTATCAAATGAAAGCTTTTTTATTTAGTCAAAAATGTTGTTAAAATACAGTACATTTCCATTTTAAAGTTCAGTAAAGAAGTAGGTTAAGGCTGAATAGTGCATTTGTTCATGTGTAGTAATGAACTTGATATTTATTCTGCCACAAAGGTTACTAGGTTCTGCATATAATGTCATTGCAGATATACAGTACTTGAGGATTATGGTGTCTGCTAAATAATCAAAATGTGATAAAAATAAGACTACACTACACAACACCCCATTGCACTACACTACCCTCTATTACACATTACACTACACTACACTCTATTACACATTACACAACACCCCATTACACTACACTACACTACACTACACTACCCTCTATTACACATTACACTACACTACACTACACCCTATTACACATTACACTACATTACACAACACTATTACACTACACAACACCCCATTACACTACACTACACTACACTACCCTCTATTACACATTACATAACACTATTTCACTACACAACACTCCATTATGGGGGCACGGTGGCTTAGTGGTTAGCATGTTCGCCTCACACCTCCAGGGATGGGGGTTCGATTCCCACCTCCACCTTGTATGTGTGGAGTTTGCATGTTCTCCTCGTGCCTCGGGGGTTTCCTCCGGGTACTCCGGTTTCCTCCCCCGGTCCAAAGACATGCATGGTAGGTTGACTGGCATCTCTGGAAAAATTGTCCGTAGTGTGTGTGAATGAGAGTGTGTGTGCCCTGTGATGGGTTGGCACTCCGTCCAGGGTGTAACCTGCCTCGATGCCCGATGACACCTGAGATAGGCACGGGCTCCCCGTGACCCGAGGCAGTTCGAATAGAAAATGAATGAATGAACCTCATCCTCTACACGTATTGTGCTTTACATACATCTGCACTATTTTATTTATGTGTATCTTATAGCTTCTATATTTATTCACTTTACATACGTTCACATATAGACCTATATATTACAAACTGTACATATGTCTACATATATATATATATATATATATATATATATATATATATATATATATATATATATATATATATATATATATATATATATATATTACATGCTGTACAAATGTTCTGCAAAACATTTACTTTTAAGTATATCTGCGTGTACGAGGTTAAACTCTTTATAAAGAGGTTCAAAAAATGGCGGACTGGGTGAGCGTCGTCGATTCGTGCGCCCTCTAGCGGTCTTCTCTGTAAATGAAGCTCCGCTCTGGCCCAGGAGAGTGAAGGAAAGATGGCGGCCGGAGCTGAAGTGGCCAGTGGCGGCGGCCGCAGCAGCAGCAGCAGCGGCAGCAGCTCCTCGGCTGCCCTGGAAGCGAGTCTGGACCGTCGATTTCAAGGAGTTACGAACACCATGGAGTCCATTCAGAGCTTATCGTCCTGGTGCCTGGAGAATAAGAAACACCACCGGGTCGTAGTGCGATACTGGATGAAGTGGATCAAAAAATGTGAGTCGCTTTTGCTTGTACACAACACTAATAGTAGCGCGCGCACGCGTGTGTGTATGCGTGTGTTATACTCGTGCACAATACCGCATGTGCTTCGTCTCTGTATTTGCAATAATAACTCTTAAATTTGCACGTCGGTCTAAGGTTTCGGCACCATGATGTGAGCCGCTAACATGCTAAACAGCTGGTGTTTGGGTTACAGGCCAGGCTTGTAAATAAGGACGCAGTAAGAGTTTATTCTCTTTGATCTCACGTGCTCTGGATCAGCATAAAAAGTGCAACATCTAATATTAAGGTTTAACGCTGTAGCATTTTCACAGATTAGGATAAACGTGTATAGTTTATAACGAAGGCGTTAGGTAGAATTTGTTTAGCCATCAAAGCTAAAGCTTAAGGAGAAAACTAAACACAAGCAAATGCATGTGATTTTTAATTTGACCTCACCAAAATAGGTTTTTTTTAAAAACTCAAACTGAAGTGATCTGTTTTCAGTGATCTGCAGATCTCCCAGTATGCACCTGTGCACTCTATTTTTTTTTGCTGTTTTTTTTTTTTTTTTTTTTACACACCTCAGACTTCTCCAGATCACAGGGCCTCAGTAAGTTGTGAGGTCAGATGGTCTACAAAGGTCACATGATATAAAGTGTGTTTTCCGAGTGTATGTTCCTGACTGAAGAACATACCAACCTGAAGAATTTTTATATGTGTGGGTTTGATCTGTCAGATTACCTGCATTGCTTCTGCAGGTAATCTGTCAGATTGCCTGCAGAAGCAATGCAGAGAAAATCACACACTGGATCACTATACCACATTCACCAAGTAGTACACGATTCTTTGGGGTCCCTTTCAACTTCAACTAATGTACGTCGTTTACTGATCTAATGAAACTTCTTTAAGTGCGGTTTTAAGTGCGGTCGTGTGAGTGTAATTTGAACATCTGAGTGATGAGATCTGCTGTGGGAATTGATCCGTTGTGATGGGTTTAGTGATCTGTGAGTTTTGATTGGGTGAATGAAACAGTTGTGATCAGGTGAGTGGTGTGATGGGTTAAGTTAAGTGATCGGGTGAAT
This sequence comes from Tachysurus fulvidraco, assembly GCF_022655615.1. Taxonomy (NCBI): domain Eukaryota; kingdom Metazoa; phylum Chordata; class Actinopteri; order Siluriformes; family Bagridae; genus Tachysurus; species Tachysurus fulvidraco. The sequence continues at coordinate 29,831,486 of NC_062520.1, forward strand.
GATGTTATTGATGCAGTGACGTGATTATTTGCGATGAACGATGTAATTAAGAGAGTAATCTGAGCGATGTGATTGGATGAGAGATATGACCAAGGAAGGGATGTAAATTGGATAAGTAAAGGGATGGGTTAAGAGAGATGTGATCGGTTATGTGACGTGATCACTTGTGATCTGCTGAGTGATTGGATATATTTGGATGAGAGCTGTGATTAGTTGAGTGATCATTTTGATCCAAGTGACCTGCCGAGTACTTACACCATCAGCTGAGTACTGATGTGATCTGCTGCCTGAAATTGTGATCTCTTGTGTACTGAAATGATTGTTTTGTTATCTGACTGGATATACTGGGGGAAGCTGTTTTAGCATGGCCTTGTGTCCTGTTTAAGTGTATAGTATTAAGTGTCAGCTGCCTGTAAACTTTGTGGGTAAAGCTCATGGAAACGGCCTAAACTTGGTTCTGCCTACTTTATACCTAGCCAGGGGCAGTTCTAGAGGCAGGGCCACGTGGGCCCTGGCCCCTGCTGAAATCTCATTGGCCCCCGTTCCATCAATCATCGTCAAGAAGAGCAACCAGAGAATTTTTCACAACGATCACAGATGCAATTCCACCCCCAAACATTTGGCGGCACTCGAGCGTTTGAAAAAGGAATGACTGTCGAAATGTATTTGTACCGTACTGAATAAATTATTTTGTGTGCTTGAATGTACCCTGTACTTGGTCCCTGAATGTAACATGTAGCCCCTTAATGGCCCCTGTTACAGAAAAATCCTAGAACCGCCACTGTACCTAGTGTATTATAAAATGAGTTTAAAACCTGGGGGTTTTATTTACACTCCAGGAAAATGTTCTAGTATGTAATGTATAATAAGCTCGCTAGCCACATTTCCCTCAGGGCCTCAGTCACTCAGCTAGCAACAGATGAATATTAAACAATTGTTATTAAAAGTAATAAAGCAGCAACCTGCCTCGTCCGGCCTCCAAAGTGATTAATGTTAGAACATCTAAAGGAGGAAGTTAAAGCCTAGCTATGGTTTTAGGTAGCGCTCCCATTTTTAATTACAATTCATTGCTGACTGAAACAATTAAGAAAATAATTAAAACGTTGGGTTTATCGGTTTGTTTACAATTCTAGCTTTATAGGTTCTGTACTATGTATATTCATATTTCTGCTTCAGTTTAAGCCTCAAATTACCTCATCATTTCTGAGGTATGTCAAATGCAGTAGAAGTATAGCTAGGGATACAGACCACATAGAATATCCCTGGATGGCATGATTTGATCATTACAAAGTCACACAACAGAGGAAAATATGTAATCGAACCAGAATAGCATGGTATTATCTAAAGAAATGTTTGCATTAGCAATGGCAGAGTAGCACAGACTTTACCGGCTTTCTCCAAATATTGTTTGAAATTTACTTTTCACATGAACTGAACACGGCCCAAGACAGACAATTTGCAAAAATTTGGCTTATTGAGTTAGCTTATTTATTGTAACAACTGATCTGAGGACGGTAGTCTGTTTGGTACAACATCCATAATTTTCCAGTCAGACTGCCAGTGTTAGACTGGATATGTCAGGAAGGATGTGCCAGAATTTGGACTACGTCTTAGCGTAACACATTTTGTTATTTGGAGTAATGAAATGTCATTCCACTGCCTGTCTTCATCTTTGGTGCGTAAACCTTTGCGATTGACTGTAGTATCGGACATGAATGAAGAAATCATTTTATTTGCATTTTAGTCATGTGCAGCTTGAAGTTATATAGATCACTCAAATTGCTGAGTACATTCGGTAGCTCAAAACTTTATCCCATAAAGCAGGTTAAATCTGCTGCACTGTGTTCTGCACAATTCCATGTTAAAAGGCTGATTACACCAGAATCTAGAAATACTAGAAAAACTTCAGAAAATAGGAGAGGTTTCTACTTGTTCCTAATCGGGTGTAATGTGGTGTTATCTATCTTAATTTATCGTGTTCCTGACGGTGGCTGCTGCCTGAGGGAAGGGCCTCGATGCTTTTGTTCTTCTAGTTCTCATTGTGTTGGGACATGTTTAGTTGCAGAGGTATACTGTATACCATAGGCCCTTACTGTGTGGCAGATGTGTTTGGACCAAGCTTTATGTATTTTCGGCATGTTGGTGCACAGGTGTTTCTGCATGGATTATGGCGTTGCTGGTGTTCTGCACTAAATGTGGTACTAAATGGTTGAGATGGTTTTGAGCGAATGCTTTTGGTACTTGTTTTGTTGCTGCATGGTGGATGGCCTTGTTTCATCGAACATGACTTTGTTACCTGGTGGAGTTTCTTGCTGTGGGTTAGAGGCTCTTGTCTTGTCTCTTGTCATAAGATAGGATACATCGTCATAAAAGCTCTTAGTATGTGGTAGAGGTTCATTGTATAGAGCCTCACTGTGTAACAGGGCCTCAAACCCACGGTAGAGACCCTTTCTGCAGTGTCTGGGGGCCTTGCAGCCATGCAAAGTTGCTGATGTTTTGACGTGTGGTGCTGAATGATTGATTGGTGCATTTGGTTTTTTTTTGTCCATGTTTAAGGGTGTTCATGCAGGTCTAAGGGTATTGCAGCCTGTTGTTGCAAAAAGGTTCTTAGTTGATATAAACTACTAACCAACCATGTAGTAGGGATGTACCGATGCCACTTTTTCTTTTCCGATCCGATTCCGCCGATACGATACCGATCCGATATCTGTGTTCTTTTCTACCTTTTTAAAACTAAAGAATATAAACAACTCGTTTAGTTATTAAGATTTATTTGTTTCTGGCAAAGAAATACAAAAATGCCCATTACTGGATGAAAAATGAAAACACAAGAAACAGCAGTAGCGAACAGTACTTTTAAAAGTTAGTGGTATAACAATCTAAACCATATATACTACAATTATTACATTGAATTAGGCAATATTTTAAAGTGAATCTTAAATTAGAACTCTTGAAACACAATGCAAAATACAGTAAACCTTGCACCTAATGTTTAATGCGCTGAGGTAGATGGAAAGGACGCCTGCTAAACTTGCCTGTCTGTCGCAGGCGGTTGTGCAACATATTTTCTATAAAATTTCTTATTTATTTACAATAATGTGATTTAATATAGAAGTGTATTTTTCTTATAAGTTTAAGCAATAGTCTATGATGTTTGCTGTTCATTAATCAACCACCCGGGCAGGGGCGTCGGAAGGAAATAAAAAGTGGGTGTGTCCTGTCCCACACACATAATGGTTCCAACGCCAATGGATTTCAGGAAGCAGGAGCTTGGTCAATGCTGTAGGTAAAATGTGGATTAATTTATTAGGGCATTCCTCAAGCAGAATGGATTCAACTGGCGGCGCTAAATAATAAAAATAATAGTAATAAAAAAAGACATACGCGCTGAATAGAGATGATAAGTGTGTGGGTCCAATATTATTGGTCTCAAAAAGTGGGTGGGTCCTGTCCCACCCACTTATAATGGTTCCGACGCCCATGACCACGGGTATCGGATTTGGATTGGTCACACACCACTGATACCCGATCCACTCAAAATGCTTGGATCATCGCCGATACCGATCCGAAATATCGGATCATTACATCCCTAGTATGTATTAGTTATTTTTGGAAGCATATTTGTTCTTTACTGGCTTATGGTAAAGATATTTCACTGATCTATTAGGATGTTTCTGTGGTCATATTTTGATCCTTAAATGCTTCTTTTCCTTAATGCTTATTTGCATTAAGGTATGTTTGTGTTGAGTAGATTAATTTTATTGTGTGTCTGTTATATAGGCCGTAGAGCCCGTAGATCATAGTGATGGAGCAGAATTATTCTAATAAATGTGTTAATGTGAAAATAAGTTTGGGACTAAAGTAACTTCCTGATCTCCTCCACTTTTTTGGTCAAACTGTCAGGTGAATGGAAGTTAATATTAATCAGTATTATTTAAAATATTCTTCATAAACTTCATATTTTAGACCAGAAACCGATTTATAATTAAATAAAACTGAATCTGATTGTAACAATAGTAGCTACAATTCCAAACCTACATATATTTCTTCTTGTTGTCACTACTGGAAATGGTAACATGTGATTGGTTTCTGTCTCTTAAGCGGATGCCAATCACAGGCTGAATCTCTTCTACCTCGCTAATGATGTCATTCAAAACTGCAAGAGGAAAAATGCTATAGCTTACCGCGGCACGTTTGCAGAAATCCTTCCCAATGCCGCCCTGCTGGTCAGGTATGTGTGGAAGATGGGGACATTTTCTTTTGTTGTTTGTGCGTTAAGTTACTAAGCCAAATGGCTCCATTTTGTTTGGTCGTAGGGATGCTAAAGTGCGTAGGTCAGTGGAGAGAATCTTCAACATTTGGCAGGAGCGGAGTGTTTATTCAGAGGAGCTGATCACTGAGCTCAAGGCAAATCTGCAGAAAAAAGAGACAACGCCCCCTACAGGTAAAGATGGTTCATTGTTATATCAAAAATACTGATAAGGGAGACTTTCTAGAAAGCGTTGAAGCAGGGAAAGAGCTACTGTGTCCGTGTATAATATAATGTGTAATATATAATTTTTATTTATTTATTTATTTTTATTGCTCTTTTTGCATCTCTAGTTACACCTAAAGCTGCCCTCAAGTCCAAGATCGTAGCAGAATTTGCAGTAAGTAATTTGACTTGTATTATCTGATATCCCCCAACCAAATCTTTCCATATTAATGATGTTTTTACGTCACTCTAGCCTCAGGCGTTCATTGATCGCCTTTCTGCATACAAACGTGGTCTAGAGGAGAGCGAGCTGAAAGAGAAACAACTTGCCGCTCTCAGAGTCGACGTCTGCAGCACCGAAGCCCTCAAGCAACTCAAAGGTTTGTTTGAATATATTTAACTGACACGTCCAAACTTACTGACATTTAAACATCACTTCACTCTTTTTTTTTTTTTTCTTTTTTTTTTTCTCAGATAAAGCAGGAGGAAATAAATTCTCAAAGGATTTCGAGGAAGGCAGCATGAGGCTGCAGGAGATTGTGCAGTTTCTGGAAGGACAGAAGGAGGCAGGACCGGCTCTGCTAGAGGCTCTGGGAAACGCTGACATTTTTTATGAAATGCAGTACAAAGAGGTCAAAATTGTCGCTAACGTAAGTCAGTCGTAAACTTCGGTTGTTAGTACACGGCTGTTGGCTTATCGGAGCAACGGAATTAAAAACACATTGTCTAAAAGTTTGACTTAACCACTTCCCTAAGGTCAAATAAGTATCATATTGTAGACAGACTTGAAAAATTGCATTCTTGAAAGCAGAATCTTATTGTCGCTCCGTCTCTGCTTAGGCATACAAGACATTCGCGAATCGTGTTTTGAATCTAAAACGCAAGCTGGACGCTCTGAAAGCCACCCTACCTGATGCTGAGTCTCCGGTTCCCTCACCGTCTGAGGACGCACCCTCACCATCCGGCTCCGAATCACCCTTTCACGGACTGGGACGCAACCAAAGAACGAAAGAAGAGAAAGATAACAGAGACGTGGAGGACATGGACATGTCTGATGAGGAGACCTCAAATGCCACAAACATTATTGGTGAGCGATTGTTTATTTATTCCTTTTATTTGTTTCCTTTTTTTCTGAGTGTGTTTTATTTATTTGATTTTATTTTTTTGTCCAGTTGAAGACAAAAAAGAAAAAGTGCTTCCATCTGCAATTTCCAAAACCGTGAATGCAACAGCAGCCAAGTCACCTACTTCAGCGCCTTCCACTAAAACAACGTCTGAACCCGCAGCCGTTCAGGCGGTATCCTCGACTACAGTGACCACACCCACCAGTACTCTTAGCCCCGCCCCTTTAAATCTGGCAAATGTGGATCTGGGGAAGATCAGCTCCATTTTGAACAGCATCACGAATGCCATGAAGAATACAGGTGAGTAAAATAGATTTTTTTTTTCTTCTTCTGTATTTTGTTTTTTGTTTATAAATCCTCTTCTAATTTTTACTATTGTTAAAATTTTAATTATCGAATTTCTCATTTCACAAGCGTATATGGGTTTATTGCTTGCAACAGAAGAAAATTTCACGTGGTTCCATATTTGTATGCAAGTTTGATCGAGGAATTTCTTAGAAGACTGCAATTTCGTATTAGTTTATATTCACAAAGTGCATCTCTGTTTTTCTGTTTTTGTTTTTCCTTTCTTGTTTTTTTTTATTTTTTTGTTTTATTACACAGGTGTGAGTCCTGTGTCTCGCCCCTCTCCAGGAACCCCCACTACACAGCCAGGCCACACCCCCACAACAAAGGCCACGCCCGCTGTTGGAACTGTGGCGCCCAATCCGTTGGCCAGCATCCTGTCCAGAGTGGATATTTCACCAGAAGGAATCCTTAATGCACTCACAAAGACACACACACATTCTGGTAACCACATACTCGCTTTGTGAAAAGGTTACTCACACAAACATTTAGTGTAGTGTACAAAGATTTTGTTGTTGTTTTTCCTACAGGTTTGTCTTCTCTGCTCTCCTCCACCCGCTCTGGCTCTCTCACCTCCCCGGTCTCTGTCCCCTCTTCTTTGGTCACCACAACGACAGTAACAGCAACAGAAACAGTAACGACAACCACCGCTCCAACAGCACCAACCACACCGAAGACTCCAAAAGCTTCGGAAAACAACAGTTTGTGTCATGAGACCGAACGAGAGAGAGTGATCGAGTGGGAGAGAGACAGAGAGAAAGAGCGGGAGAAAGACAGAAAGGAGGTCATGATGCCAAGCTTGGAGTCGAAAATCAACAACTTCCTGCAAGTGAATCCTGGATTTGCAGGTGTATTTGAGGCAGAAAGTAACAGCCCACTGCTTGTGGGTGGAGACTCCACGCCAGTTCGAGATGAAAGGGGCGGGACTCCGACACAGGATGAAATAGTTGACAGCCCATGTGTTACAGGCCACAAAGCCCACGTTTCATCGTGGGGCACCGAAGATGACCGGAAAGACCGAGACTACCGAACACCATCAGGAAAGCTTGCAGTCAAAAACAAAGAGCCAGAAGTAGGGAAGAGGAGGAGTGATGTATCTTCTGGCCACACCTCCTCTTCCAGTTTGTCTTCCTTCTCTGTGCAGGAAGTGGCCACAAAAGCTAAAACGGTAGGGAGAAGAGCAAGTGCAGGAGGTCAGAGAGAAAAAGGCAGGGAGGAAAAAGGAGGGAAGAAGGCAACAAAGAAACAGGAAGCGATTGCTGGAGACAACGAACGCTATCGTCGTATTGAGACCGTGGTTACTGCAGCAACTAGCGACGAAGATCCGCTCGGTTACAGCAACCGCATCCAGACAGTTGAGAGCATTCGCGTGATTGGTCGAGGTCCCAGAAGGTCCAGTGGTGCGACCAGAGGTGGTGGGGTGTGGTATGAAGAGGCGGAGTTTATGGAAACCCCAACTTTGCCTCATCCTGGAAATCATGGCCCGGACAATTCTGGAGACCTTGCCACTTCTGCCAAAGCTCATCTGGCAGTTCCCCCAGGGCAGTACTCATCACCACCACCCCCTCCATTCTTCCCTCCTTCTCAGACCCTGGCCCCTCCAGTTGTTCCACCTCCTCACATTGCTCCACCCACTCCACCTTCCTTGACCCCTTCTAGGGACTTCCCTCACTCCCCTACTACATCTGCTGTTATGGTGGGTGGCATCCTGGTCCCCATTGACCGAGTTTTGCCCCTGCCTCCTGCTAATCTGCGTCCCGAGGCAGTGGCAGCCCATGGGAGCGGGGCTATCACTTCTAACAATTCTAGGGGTAAATCTCATTCCATGCGCCCCCTTCACCGCCCGCTATTGGGGCAAAGCCCGACCTCGCCTTTACCCACCACCCCAACCACACCCACTACCCCTACACTCTCCAGAGAACCCCGGCCGCTTTTGCCTTCCCCACCCCGACCTCTTCTGCGCTTGCCTTCACAGAGGCTTCCGTTGCCCCTCCCCCTTCCCCGAGAGTCCTTGTTGCCCGGTGCGAAGCGGCCTGCCCCCGGCTACCGAGGTGCATCCTTACATGCTCCTAAACGACCATTTTTGCCTCCTCGCTATTAAGGGTTATGTCGCTGACTATTCAGATGCATGTGTTTACTTAGGCATTGCTCCCTTGCTACTATGGTAAAAGGTCACATGATAGCAGCCTAAACAAATGCATACTTAAAGCCTTCCCCCCCTCAGCTTGGTCTTTCCTAAAAGTCGGTCACTTAGACAAGATGACGAGATAAAAAAGGAGAGGAAGAAGATGAACAGAAAGAGGAAAAGGTGGTTATTCTGATCATTTCCACTTATTTTGTGTGTGTGTGTGTGTGCGTGTGTGTGTGTGTGTGAAAAACGTACAACCAAATTATTTTTGAATGATCTAGGTCTGTACTTAAGAATGTAAATAGAAGCTTTCTCTTTTCCCTGTGTGGCTTCTGCATTCCTACTCGCAAACTCTTTCTCTCTCTCTCACTCTCTCTCCCTCTTTCTGTAAACACACTTTAACCTCTGCTCCAAGCTTATATCAAAAATCTGGATTAAACCTGCATTCACACTAGTCATTGACAAGTCAGGTTTCCAAGTCTTCTTTCGGAATCGCAGCTAAACGCAAGCAGATATTCAGGAATTGAGAAACGCATAAAGTGAACACAGGTTTATTGTTGCTCTACAACTAAATTATACATTCTCATGTTTAAATGAAAGTAGAATTTATCTCTAAAAAAAAAAAAAAACACCACACAAGTCAATCTTACTGCTTCCTGTCTTTCTACTTCCTGTCTTTTAAGACTGGTTCATTTATTTATTTATTTTTTTGTTTTTTTTGTTTTGTTTTGTTTTGTTTTTTTTAGTTCTTGTGTGTATTAATACTAATAAATGCCCTGCGTTGAGAAACAAGAATGATCGGGGGCTTACAATTCTTTATCCTTATGATAATGACAATTTTTTGATGACTCTTTTTTTTCCCTTTTGAAAATAATGTGTATAAGAATTGTGTAAAAAAAAAATTTATGGAAAAAAAAGGAGCTGTTTCTGAAGCTGTGCACAAGCAAGCTACGTGTACGATTTACAAAAACAAAACAGAAAAACACTTGGCCATTACAGACTATCCTATTTGCTTAATTGTTCCTTAGAGGAACACATAATGCAAGACTATGGTCTAAACCTGTTAAATATTAAAAGTAATTACGGTTTAAACACCAAAATCGTCCACATAGCTGTTTAAAGGTGGATACCCTTTTCGTGAAAACTGATTAGACGGTATATTATGAGGCACTTGCTTTGTATTTTGTCTGTTTTTTGTTACTTATACATTTCAAGAAGTCATAATTTTCCAAATCTCCAAGCCCAAAATTGCTGTCAAATACCGTTTCTGATGTACCCTCGTCCACCTCCGGTTGTCATGTTCCCCTTGTCTCACATTGTTATTTTATCAGGATGAGTGTAGTTAGATTTTTTTCAATGCCCGAGGTTTGTTTTCACAATCCTAGTTGGAATGTTATTCTGCCAGCAAGTCAACATGGTATAGACATTTTCAGGTGGTAATGACTGGTTATCAATATGAGAGAACGAAAAACAAAATAGCTAGCATGATTTCATCGCTTAATATCAGGTTTTTCTTTCTGTGTGAGCTGAGGAAGCTTTGAGTTAGCATGTTGCCTTAAGTCTGCTAGTTAGTTACCGTGCCATCTAGTTAATAAGAAGCCATACATTGCTAGCTGAAATACTACTGATATGATACAATACTTTGTTAGCTAGAATGCTACTGCAGTCTGTTGTCTAGTCACCATGCTAGAAGATGGCATAAAATTTGAACCTTTACTTTGCTAGCTAGTTACCAAGGGAAAATGTTAAAATATTCATGTTTCAAGTGCAGACTTTTTGTCAGTTATTTCACCTTTTAAAGTGGTCGAGAACTTGCTAAAAGAAACGGTATTGACGCAGGGGTCAAAATCTTCCAGTTTGTTTGTGTGTATATACAAGCTAACCATTGCTAAATATATTCAGAAAAGAGTTCAGATGAGACTTTTACATTAGATATGTATAAAACACTTCAGATTTGAGAAAGAATGTGCTTTACCTGGGTTCCACCTAAACTGAGAGAAATTTACTGTGATTAATGTACGTATTGCTAGTATTGCTTGTACAAGTTGTGATGTAATTTTTTTTTTCTTTCTTTTTTTCCTTCATTTTGGTTCATAACATGTGAACATTTACTGAATGTGGTGGTGGTGATATACGGTGTCTTCTTTTGTCCTTCAATGCATACACGTTGAGATCAACAACTTTCTCTGACTGAGATGATCACATGCTAAGGATTCACATAAAATGGCTGTGGCCCAAATACTAGACTTCATATTATCCATGTTCTAAGGCTAGTGCTAGTGCTCGTCCTTCATTTCTGTCAATTTTTTAGTCTTTAGCTAAATGTTCTTCATATAGAGCTAAGTTTTTAGCATCCCTGTATCTTTTAGTCTTTAGCAGAGCTTTTTGAGGTTACCATTCTGAATTACCTTACTCTGCTCTGTACCACAGAGATAGCAAACATCAATTTAGCACCTATTTGCTAGACATGTGTTAACCTGTAGCTAATAAACAGGCTAGCTAGTTTGCAATGTTTATATTACAGAACTAGGAGTAATGTGTTTAGCATCCTGTTAGCTGTATCCTGTTAGTTCTATATTGGAGATCATTTAGATTTTTAGAAAGCTGCTAGCTAGCCAGCTAGAAAAGTTTCTCCTTACACTGCCCCAATTTTTACTGTTGGCTTGTTAGCAGTTGGTTAGATGAGAAATACTGTGGTAACAGATTTGAGTTTTATATCTCTGACTAGCTTTAACTCTAACATACAGCATCATGTTAGCATCTCGGTGTCATCAGTTAGTACATTACTAGAACTGTTTCATGAAGTGCTAATGTTTGGGAGACAGCCATTATCACTAAACTTGCAGGAAAACCTGTTAGTTGTTAGCTTCTTAATATTATTTTATTTTATTTATTTATTTTATAAAAGTATAAATAATTATATTTTCAGGCAAGACTACATACCATGTAAATTTTTTTTCTCCACAAAAGATTTGCATTTACACACACTTCATCCTACAGGCTAATTAATTCCTGTTTCTTTTTTGTTTGTTTGTTTCTTTTTCTTTTTTTTTTCTTTACTTTGTTTTTCATTATACTGATCTGTATGAGACACACAACACTAACTTTTCTCAGCATAAATATGAGAAACCTTCCACACTTCCTACCACTGTTCAGGTTTTAAATCATGGCCTAACATTTGTTGTTTTAATCTGTCCTTACTATTGTACAACCTCATTTAAAAAAAAAAGAGAGAGAGAGAGAGAGAGACTTAAAACAACGGTCAGAACCCAACCCTGTTCCTGGAGAACCCCCTGTACAGCACACTTTGACCAGTTTTGTCAAACGGAGCTTCAACTATCGAAACAACCTTTTTGTAGATAGGACAGATTTTTTTTAACAGTATTGTCTTTTTGAGCCACAAAGAAGTCGGTTAAACAGGATTGAAATGCAGGCTGAGACCTTTCCGAATCACGCCACTTTTGTGTAGTGTCCATTTCCCTCACAGTTTGTGGATTACTTAAGAACTGAAAGGTGCACGGGCTGATTATTAGGCTTATGGTTTTACAACAGGACTCGGTTGCGTCATGGATATAAGAGGTCCAGATTTCAGAACGTTCTCTGACCATTTCTGTTCCCGTAATGGTCTATATCCATGATAAACGTGTATTAGACAACTCTTATGCCAGTGTGGTATTAAAAAGATCGACTAGGGACATTCCACCGGTCTGTCCAAGCGAAAACTTCTAAAGTCTTTCCACACTCTTGGTATTTCGTTCAAATTTTATCAGCCACTGCATTGATTTGTTTTGTTTTGTTTTTTTGAGTATGAATATAAATAACTTTATGGCATTAGTTTATTTAGGGATTATTAATTTGAGAAAATACTCATCTATGCCATAAATTCTCTTAAAACGCTGCTCAATTTCCATGCCAAACAGTACACTGAGTTTATGAAATCCAAATTCCTCTCTATTCAACATGTTTGTCTTGGAACAGTTATATTCAGATTCCTACCTAAAGTAGGAATTATTAGATTTTCAATCCCAACTATTTGTCCAACAGTGATTTTACTTAGTATTTGTGTGTGTGTAGAAGAATGAGAACAGCGTCGTGTCTTTCTTAAACTTTGGCAAATTAGCTTTAGCACGCACAAAATTTACCTCAGGGTTTTTTTTTCTTTCTTTCTTTTCTTTTTTTTTTTTAGAAATTAAATCTACTGTATGCGCATTGTGAGTGCCTGCTTGACGCATTTGAATGCGCCTAAACAGATCGTCTCGCTTTCTTATTGGTCAAGCACCTGGCAAAGGCCCGACCAATCATTTGCATCCTCCGTGGTTTATTCCGGTAAAATGGCGGCGCACAGAGGACGACAGGGAACGACGTTGTGGGAATAAAGGTCCCAAAAAAATGTTTTTTTGTACAACTGTGACCTTTTAAATTCTCTGAAAATATGGTGGTTGCGTTGTATTTGCGGCGAGCTCTGTGCCACGACACCGTGAGGTCGTCGTTGAGGAGCCACAGAAGCTACAGCAAGGTTACATTTTATAAACCTCAATTTTTAAATGATTTTCTTTATTTTTACTTATTATATCTCTTTCTTCCGCGTTCGAAACGAGTACTTTACGGTTGTGAACCTAATCGTTGTGTTCGGCACGTGTTGGATGGATCCGGAAAGTGATCAAATTGATCAACTAATCAGGATCTTCTGCATGATGTAAACATGTGCAGCACGTGCGCACAGTCCCTTAGTGTCCCTCGTGATCATTGGTATTTTGGTTATTTAAAAAAAAAAAAAAAAACTTCCCTCACAGCCTGTGCTTAGTGATGGATTTTAGCTGTGCATCATAAATAAAACTCAAGTGACCTGCTTTACTCCCATTTTATTTATTTTTCTATCTGTTTATTTATTTCCCCTTCTCCTTATCTAGACAGACAGCTTAAACAGCACCACTTTATTACTTTCACATTCTTGTGCCAGTGGAGTAGAGATTCATTTCTAAAGTGCTGGATACACACATCCTCAGCACATGAACACACACACACACACTGATTTAATGGAGCAAGAAACACTTAACTGTGCAAAAAGGAAGTCTACGGCGGACTGGAAACGACTTACTTGTATGCACTGAACTAATGGCATCTCTTTAACCTAAGTGCAAACATCCTCTAACGTTTCTAACATCCTCTCATCAGCTTTCTGTACGATATTAATCACCGTCAAGTTCTTCCAGTCGTTTTCTCTTGTCGTCTCCTCAGTGCGTCGTTTTGTGTTTCTTTCCTTGTTTTTCATTGACTGGCAAAACATTTCATCTTTTTATTCTGATATTTTATTGTTTGGCTTTCTCTCTCGCTCGGCTTCGGACAAGGGGAAATCTTAGGGTGAACTGACTTTGCACGGAGTATATTAGTGTTCCCTTCTTCCATGTTAAACAGCTGAGGAATCGGGTGTGATAAAGACTGTGTTGGAGTAAATGTTGGCGTTACCATGGCAATGCATTGGGTCATGTGAGCATCAGGAGAAGAAGGCCAGAGCGTCACATCTGTACAAACACTTAGTAGTTTGTGACTCATTCCGTATCCTATTGCAACATAAATGCATACACACACACACACACACACACACACACACACACACAGCAGTATTCTGATACACACTTATTCCTCCTCCTGAATTTCTGAAGTGAAAAACAAACATCTCCCCTAATACACCTTAAACACAGTCACTTTGCAGTTTTAATGAGGAAAACCTTTTGACCAATCAGAATCCAGAATTCAATGTGTAAATGTTAGAAAATGGCTGTGGCACAAGAGGAACAACATGCATGCTTTTTGAGAGGAAAAACGTGATCATATTAATGCTTTCTGGTCCTGAAACAAACACACACACACAGCTTTATAGTTTATGAAGGGAAATGAGGAAATAAGTTTCAGCGCTGATGCCCAAATGTAGTCCCTGAAGTGCAAACTAAGTGACATACCATAAGCTCGCTTAAGGCTTGTGTGTTTTTAAGACAGCCCAGAGTTTAGTTCAGTTTAGCTGAAATTTAAATCTTCCTGGAGTGTGTTTTTGTCTAACACATCTGTGTGCATTGTGGGTTTGCGTGATTTTTAAAGCAGCGATATTCGTACAGCATCAGGCATAAAAAATGCTGTTTAAGTTTAGTTAAGTTCATTCCCGTTTTGTGTGTTAAATATTGTGTTGTGGCAAATAATTGATAGTGTGTGATTGTGTTGCAGCTTCAGCCTTCAGCCAGCCAGTCAGAACGACTGCGACTCTTTGAGGCCTTCTCAAAAAGACCAAAACAGAAAGGGGCGGAGCATGGACAAGAGCTGAGCGTCCGATTGGCCGATGGGAGAACGGTGAAAGGAGTGTCAGGGGTCACAACCCCATTACAGATCGCTCAGGACACACGGTGAGTCCACACACACACACATTTTAATTCCTGACAATTACCTCTGAGTGAAAAGGGGGGATGAGCTTAATTCTCACTGGCTCTGCAGGGTTAAAGGAGCCGTGGTGAGCAGGGTGAGTGGTGCATTGTGGGAGTTATCTCGCCCCTTAGAGGCTGACTGTGAGCTACAGCTACTCAGCTACGACTCCCCAGAAGGAAGACAGGTGTGTGTGTGAGAGAGAGTAAGAGATTTGTTCTAAAAGTAAACTCCTAACATGTATGTTATCTATAAGGTGTGTGTGTGTTTGTAGGTGGTGTGGAGGACAGGGGCATGTGTGTTAGCGAGTGTGATGGAAACACAGTTTGGTGCTCAGGTGTGTCGTGAAGGTGTTTCAGACACCGGACTCTACTGTGACTACAGACTGGACAACAGGTACACACACACACACACACTCTCAATACTTCCTCATTTCTTTCTTTTTTCCCTATTTAATTACATTCAAATTGTGTCTTTCCTCTTAATTATATAATTTATATCTTCTTTCTTTGTTTTTTTTTTTAAATCATCTGTGTTTGCCTTTGATTTATTCCTTTAGTTCAGTTTTATTTATTTATTACACATATGCTACATTTATTTATTTCCCAAATAAAATGAATCATTTGTGGTCTATTATACTATAAAATGTATTTTAATTGTATTTAAAAATCTGTTCATTTTGTATTTGCTAATTATGAATTATAATAATAATAATAATTATTATTATTATTATTATTAGAAATTCCTAATAATTTATAATGGTGTCTGTCTCAGCTCGGTGTGTTTAGACGAGGTGGAGAAGATGTGTGAGGAGAAGGCGGCATTAAAACTTCCCATTGCTACGACACAACTGAGCACGCACCATCTCCGGCAACTCTTCCAGGTCGGCCAAAGGTCATGACCTTTAACCTTCTTTGATTGCAAGTTGTACGGCGGTGAATGAAGCTGATGAAGTGATGTGATGTTTGGCAGGACGATGAGGTGAGGCTGCGGTGTGCAGAGGAGACGCTGGTGATTGGAGAGACAGTCAGCGTGTACAGGTACCTGACACACACACACACACACATCAGCTCATGAAGGCCAAAACAGCAAAAGGTATCAAGTATGTCTTTATTTACATCAGAAGACAAGTAACTGATGTCGTATTATTTAATTTAAATTTTTTTAACTGACATCCGGAAGCCCCGCCCACTGTCCCCCATCTAACAGCAGTAAAGTGAAATAAAGTCCATCAGTTTGTTTTTAGCTAACACAATTACAGGGTTCACATCTGCATCGAAACACAGCATTGAGTGAGATGGTAACAGAATAAAGAATACAAGATGATGAATTCTGTGCTATCATCTGGCCACTAGGTGTCGGTGTTGAGCTCTAAGAAAAACTCACTGGCTGAAAATACAGATTTACACAAGTATGGGTAATATCTGTCTTTGACTCTTTCTTTGCTTGTGTGTGTGTGTAGATGTGGCATGTGTGTAGGTGTGAGCTCCGGTCCACTCCTCCCTCACACAGGCTTCCTGCGCTCTTTCATGGCGTTGCAAGTGAGTCAATGCAAAATCCTCAGGGTCCTAAACTCCTCCCCATCCTACATTTAAGTCATTTCTCAACTCTCTGATGCTGCAGGTTTCTCCTGTGACTTTGTCGTCCGATCCCGAGGTGGCGGGGGTGCAGAGGATTCTGGGAGTTTCTTTTCCGGGGCCGAGAGAACGTGAGCGATGGGAGCACGAGCAGGAAGAAGCGAAGAAGAGAGACCATCGACGCATCGGCAAGGTTCATTCTGGAAAAATGCACAATGTTGTGAACTATGTAGTGGTTTGTGTGTTTAATTCTCTTCTTCATTTGTTTTCTAATCAGGACCAGGAGCTGTTCTTCTTTAACGATGTCAGTCCAGGAAGCTGCTTCTTCCTGCCTAAAGGAGCTCATATTTACAACACGCTCACTGATTTTATAAAGGTGACCTCTATCATTCCAACATGGATTTATTTCATCTGCATAAGATTGAAATATTAAAAAAAAAACATTTATTTTTTTAATATTTGTATTTTATATTAAAAACGCAAAAGGACGCATGTTAAAAACACAAAGAGGGACAGTGTCTTTTCCTCTTTCTGTCAGAGTGAGTACAAGAGGCGGGGCTTCAGTGAGGTCGTTACCCCAACCCTGTACAGCACTTCTTTATGGCAACGCTCGGGTCACTGGGAGCACTACAGCGAAAACATGTTCACAGTGACGTGTGAGCCTCACACCTTCGCCCTCAAGCCTATGAACTGCCCCGCCCACTGGTGAGGACACGCCCCTTCCTGGGTTACATCATCACACAGGAGGCAAATTTACATTTACGATAAATGTTTATGAAAAAAAAAACACTTTTGGAAGAAAAAAAATTCATAAGTGTAGATTTGAATAATTTAATTGTTTAAACACCAATTAAATCCAATGTATAATAATGTTCTAATGTAATAAGCTAACCATTGTTGCTCTGCCCACTGCAGTGTGATGTATGAGCAGAGAGTGAGGTCATGGCGTGAGTTGCCTCTCCGCTGGGCTGACTTTGGTGCGTTGCACCGCAATGAGCACTCTGGGGCACTAGGAGGCCTAACTAGGGTACGACGCTTCTGTCAGGATGACGCACACATCTTCTGCACACCCGAGCAGGTATGCAACACACTCACTAATATGATATTGTCTGAAATTAGTTACTGCTAGATCCAAGTCAAAGGGGTGTGG
Organism: Tachysurus fulvidraco; assembly: GCF_022655615.1. Taxonomy (NCBI): domain Eukaryota; kingdom Metazoa; phylum Chordata; class Actinopteri; order Siluriformes; family Bagridae; genus Tachysurus; species Tachysurus fulvidraco. The sequence goes on from NC_062520.1 coordinate 29,848,695, forward strand.
CTTCTGTTAATCTAAGTGAAAGGGTGTGGCCTCTAATACTAAGTTGCTATGGCTTGTGTCTGTCTCAGCTAAGTGGGTGTGGCCTCTGTCTCAGTCGGACTCAGTGAAGTGGGTGTGGCCTCTGTCTCAGTCGGACTCAGTGAAGTGGGTGTGGTCTCAGTGAAGTAGGTGTGGCCTCTGCCTCAGTCAGTCTCAGCGAAGTGGGTGTGGCCTCTGCCTTGGTCAGTCTCAGCAAAGTGGGTGTGGCCTCAGTCTCAGCAAAGTGGGTGTGGCCTCTCAGTCAGTCTCAGCAAAGTGGGTGTGGCCTCTGCCTCAGTCAGTCTCAGCAAAGTGGGTGTGGCTTCTGTCTCAGTCAGTCACAGCAAAGTGGGTGTGGCCTCTGTCTCAGTCAGTCTCTGTGTATTTACATGCCATTTTCTTTCTGCAGTTAGAAGAAGAGATAACGGCATGTTTGGACTTTGTAAGAAGTGTGTATCGTGTCTTTGGTTTCACATTTCATTGCCTGCTCTCCACTCGCCCCGTCCAGTATCTCGGAGACTCTGCCCTCTGGGACACTGCAGAACAGGTAACACCTTGAGTTGTACATATGAGTGAAACCTAAACCACACAATTGCCTGTAGAATTAACACATATCCCCCCACCCTCCACCCCGCTGTTGGAGTAGCAGTTGGAGAAGAGTCTGCAGTTGTTTGGAGAGCGCTGGGAGCTCAATCCGGGAGACGGCGCTTTTTACGGTCCAAAGGTGCCACACACACACACACACACACACACTGTTTCAATCATACATTCAGCCAAGATGGCCTTACTCAGCCTTGGCGATGAAATAAAAAGACAATATTGCATGCCGTGTGTGTGTGTGTGTGTGTGTGTGTGTGTGTGCGCGCTCATGACTAATCATGGAGGAGATTATAGATGACACTGTGTTCTGGAATGTCTTCCTCAAGGCTACAAACACACACACCCCAACCCTAACTACAGACAGCTCCAGAGTTGTCCCCAGACATTTTAGTGTGTCCCTCTCTCCCTCTCCCTCTCTCTCGCTCACAAGTATGTTTATGGTGTGTGTGTGTGTGTGTGAGAAGATCGATATCCAGATCCGAGATGCGATTGGTCGACAGCACCAGTGTGCTACTATCCAGCTGGACTTCCAGCTGCCAATCAGATTTGACCTGGAGTATGTAGGGTATGTACACACACTCACACACACACACCCAACTTTACTTTATTAACTCTGTCACTCTTTGTCACTTTCTGTCTTTCCTTTTTTCCTTTAATCCTTTCTCCTGCTCTGCTTTTACTCCCCTTCCGTCTTTTTACTTTCTCTCACTTTAACTCCCTGTTTTCTTCTCCATTTTTCTTTCTGTCTCATGCCAATGAATATGTGTGAATATGTATTTAACATCACCTCTCTCTCTCCCTCCCTTCCTTCCTCAGAGCGGATGGACAGACACACAGACCTGTGATGGTGCATCGTGCGGTTTTGGGCTCACTAGAGAGAATGATTGCCATTCTGGCTGAGAACTTTGGCGGCAAGTGGTGAGAAATATTTTTAAAAATTCTGTTTGCACTGTTCAGTATGACGTGTTGTGATTGGCTGAACGCCGTATTCTCTCTCGCTCTCTCAGGCCGTTTTGGCTTTCGCCAGCGCAGGTCATGGTTTTGCCAGTAGGGGATGATAGTGAGCAGTACGGCCGGGCGGTGAGTGACTCCCATTATAAAGTTGCTATAATCCGATTAGTACTATTTTATAACAGTATAGATGATATTGTTGCACGACATAATACCCGATTAAATAGAATCGATCTGCTGAAGGCTCTTTATCCCCCTCTGTGGTAAATTTAAGGTGGTCCAGAGATTAAAGGAGGCAGGGTTTATGGTCGACCTTGACGATGACCAGGGTTCCACCTTAAATAAAAAGATTCGCTCAGCACAGCTTTCCCAGTATAACTATATATTTGGTAAGACACACATACACACACACGAACCCTCCCTCCACCTCATGCCTGTCCCTCTCCTGCTCTTACATATATCCATGTTTATCACTCTCCCTCCCTCCCCCACCTCATTTTTCTCTCTCTGGCATTCACAGTGGTTGGAGAGAAGGAGCGACAGAGTGGGACAGTCAGCGTGAGGACGAGAGGAGGGAAACAGTTAGGGCAGAGGCCACTGGAGGAAGTAATGACGTCACTGACGGTGCTCCGAGAGAGTCGCAGCAACCTGGAGCATTTCTGAGAAAACACACCTGTGTTACAGTAGAAGGGAAACGCCCAGAGAGAGAGATCCTGTCAATCTTGCTCGCGTGTGATATTTATAATAAAATCATGTCATTTGGTAACAACCTCCTGTGTTTTCTGTTGCGACACAGAACGGGGGTACATGTTTGAAACTGATTAGCGAGCCTGCTAGAGGATCGGCCTCGACCTACAGGTCCTATGTAGCTAAACTTAGCTATCTAACGTTCTAGAGGAATTTTGTGTCATGAAGCAGTTGATCATTAATTGCTTGCTATACGCAGGTTAGATTGGAGAATCAGCAAAAAAAAAAAAAAAAGATACTAAATAAATATGTCTTGGTAAATATACAGAAATAACTCAACATTTAGAGCTATCTTGGTAGTTTGCTGTTGTACTATGAATAAAAGAAGCTATTGCTCAGTTCAGCTAAGTGGCCATGAGGAACTAATCTTAGCTAACACACGCGATTAGATTATGTAGCCTGAACGTAAAACGCTAAAAGATGTATTATGTTTAGAAATTTAATTAGCATTAGCATGAACTGATTGGAGTTTCTTAAAAAAAAATATCTACAGAATTAGCTCAACACAAATAGCTAGTGCCTGAGGTAAAGCTGTAACATTAACACACCATGCTTTGGCATTTACTGTAGGGATTTTCTTATATAAGCACATAGCTGGTTGTTGTAGCTACTGTAAACGAGGCAGGAGTCTGCGCTATAACAGTAGGTAGTTATCGATGTAGACCAATTTGGTCTTTAATTGTGTTTAAGACACGTGATTATATTGACCTTTATATATAGTTATGCTTGTGTGTGTGTTGTGCTCGGTTTTAATGGCTGCTCTGTCTGGATCTCTTTCCATCCTGCTAAAAATAATAGTTGCTGAACTTAAGTTGACCTGGAGTTCTGGAGGAAGAATCACTTCTTTTGTTTGTGTGTGTGAGAGAGAGAGAGAGAGAGAGAGAGAGAGAGAGAGAGAGAGAGAGAGAGAGAGATGGCTATCGTGAAGCTTTTTCCTGGAAACAGAAGAGGCAAAAACTGATCACAGAGTTGTCAGAAAGAAGAAAGTTCAACATGAAGAAAGTTCCATATTACAGGATATAAAGTTGTTCACAGCTCATCAGTGTTCAATACCTAAATATTCATATTTTATATTTGTTTAAAAATGAACATTATCATTGATACAGTCCTCTAAAACTGTGTGTTGTGAGTGTGGACAAACTGGTGCAAAAAATCTTGAGTGTTGATGTAGCAAGAGTTATAACGTCAGTGTACACACACACACACTAGCTGAATTCCCCCTCTGTGTCTAACTCATCATGTGGAACAACCAGACTTTGAACCTTTCTCACCTTTCTGTAAAGAAAGTCTGCTTGTCTGTGTCTAGTTTGTGCCTCTTTCTTGAGACCTGAGTGTTTGTTGTGACTTTGTCCCAGTACTATTGTGTTTTGACCTCTTTGTGTGTGTGTGTGTGTGTGTGTGTGTGTGTGTGTGTGTGTGTGTGTGTGTGTGTGTGTGTGTGTGGTCTGACCATGTTTTGCTTTTGTCTGTGTTTTCGTCCTGTCTGGTTGTGTGCGAGTGTGTGTTCTGACCCTGTCTGCTTTTGTGCATGTGTCTGTGTGTAAGTTCTGACCCTGTCGTCTGGATTTTGTGTGTGTGTTCTGTGTGTGTGTGTGTGTGTGTGTGTGTGTGTGTGTGTGTGTGTGTGTGTGTGCGTGTGTGCGTGTGTGTGTGTGTGCGAGTTCATACTCTGACCCTCTGGCTGAGATGTGTGTGTGTTTTGTCCTTGTCTGAGGACTGTGTGTGTGTGTGTGTGTCACTCTGAGTGACTCTGATTGTTTCCAGTCCACTGCTTTCTCCCAATTAAAGAAATGCGTGTTCAGAGTTTCCTGTTTTCATGAACACACTCTTGTGCTCCTTATTCCAGTTCTTCCAATTTTATTCATCCTGCCTACCCCCCCCCCTCTCTCACACACACACTCACACTCACAATCTCTCTCTCTCTCTCTCTCTCTCCCTCTCTATCTCACACACTCACAATCTCTGTCTCTCTCTCTCTCTCTCTCTCTCTCTCTCTCTTTAGTGACATAATCTATTTTCCGCTCATTAACTGTCCCTTGCTTCGGTAACCATGGTAACCATGTTTTCATACCGAATTCAAAGAGTTATAAACTCGCTATGAAGTTACATGTTTATAATAATACAATGATATCTGATTAGGTTACAAAACCTTTCCGATCTGATCTAATGTGTGCCAAAAAACATTTAACCAGCATCAGAAAGTCAGTCGTGGCCAATTCTACTGGAATATTTTCACTAGCCGTTATTAGCATTCTGAATGATCCAGCTATTATTTTGGCTCAGACTAAAACAGTTCATTGAGCAAAATTGTTGCTCATTTTCATACAGACACTTGGTCATTTATCAAGTCCTGGTGATTTAGTTCTGTCCCAAACATTAGAATTTATACTTACTTACCTTTAGCCATTTTGGCTCCTTTCCAAATGTTGAGCTTGGGTCTAGTTAGTGTTCTTAAAGCAGCTTGGTTTTGGCTTTGTACCAAAATGTCTGTCTACTTGTTCTTCACAGAATGATCTAGAATGTTGGCTGATTAGCTGGTCTAGTAAATTAAGATTTTTTGGCTTTGTCCTAAATGCTGGAGCCTAGTTAGTGTAGCTTCTCATGTTCCAAAGTTCCCAGTCCCGACAGCTCATGAACTCGTTAATGTTCCTCTTGAAGCATCCACCATGTTGGTTTCATCCCAAATGCTTCGAGTTCATGGCTTGGTAGTGTTCTTAATGCAGCACTCTAATTTTATCTGAAAAGCTAGACAATATGATTAGCTCGTATTCTTTCTGGAACTTCAGCGATTTTGATTTTTGACTAAAATAGAAGGATGATCAGAAAAATGTTCTGTACGACATCATCACCCGTTCTGTTTCCGCCCCGGAAAAGAGAAAT
>NC_062520.1:29856390-29883890 GCF_022655615.1 Tachysurus fulvidraco
GGTCAGCCGAGAACAGACGAGCGACAAAGCAGAAAACGACATATTTAAAAGGAATGTGGGAAAAGAGAAGACGCGATTGGCCTTGAGTTTATTCTTCTGCAGCGGAAAAGACGATGTCGACTGATGTAATAACTAAAATGTGGAAAAATAAAGTTTCTTTGTTCCAAACACTATTAAAGAAGAGCACTAGGCAGTCAGCCATTTTGGCTCTGTCCCAAACACTAATATACAACTACTTATATACTCGGCATCAGACATTTTGTCTTTCTCAAGGACAAAAGAGGAGAGTACTCGCCAGAAAATCAAAATTAAGTGCACTAGATGTGTGACTAGGTGCCCTAAAGAGTGCACACTTCTTCCAAATGTGGTTTCTTGACAATAAAGGACATTTGGCATTTGTGATGTAGTTCTTACTGTATAATAGGTTTTCAGCCATTTTGGCTCAAATCCTAGCAAAACATAACTAGCTATAGCTTTTAGAACTAGTTAAAGTCTTAAATACTTGAATCCACAACTAGTTAGTGTACTTACCAATATGTAGACATTGTGGCTTTGTCCCAAAGTTAGACTTCATCACTAAATAGCCTGCTTATAGTAATAGTTAGATATTTTGGTTCTGTCCCAAATGCTAAAATTCAGCAACCATAGTTCTTACTAACAAAATGGACTCCATCCCAAATGTAAACATGTATAGTTAGTGTTCCTAATGCAGACTTGGATTTGGGGTTTTTCCAAACGGTACAATTCATAACAAGTTTGTGTTCTTACTTCACTAGCTGGCTTTTCGGCTCTGTATTCAACAGCAGACCCACAATTTGGTTCTGTTCCTTAGTAGAAAGTCGGCCATTTTGGCTCTGTCCTTAAATGCTAGGTAAAGACCTTCATTATGAACTGGTTTATTTTTAAAGTTATGGTACATGTGAGATTGTTGTAAAGATGAACTCGCTTGAGTCTTATGTCATCTATAAAGACTAGCAGACAAATGCAGCGAGTGTTCAGATTTCTTTATCCGCTCACGTTGTTGCCGTACGAGAAAAATGGAGCTTCTTGACTCCTACAACATCAGTCATGCAAGCAGCCTGATGTCCAAGCATGCACTCTTAAACCCTTACCTAATTCATGATGTTATGGAGTTCTTCCAGCTGTGCTCTGAACCCTCTACCTGCTCGCCGTACACTTAGCCTTAATCTCGCTTTCATCACGTCCCCCTGATCTCGCTCAGTGAGTCGCATCAGCCAGGTCTTTATTTACGCCACCGCTATCGTCCGGCCGCTGATAAACACAAACGTTCTGCTACTCTGCGACTTATCTTCGAGTTCCAAAGCATCGTCCATCTCAACAATCTTTTCCTATGTCGGAAAAACTTGCTGATGCTGGAGACTCTTTCTAAACATGGTAAATAAATGTCTCCTTGCAAGAAACGAGTATACGTTCAGAACAACTTCTGACCAATCGGATTTGAGAATTCAACAGCACTGTGGCATAAAGATCAATAAGCTGATGATGTCATGCAGCTTTACGTCTCCTCAGCAGTAATAAAATCTGTGTTTGAACGTTTCTGGGCTAAATTCAGCTAACGGAGATAAGATGGGAATGAACCGCCGAGAGTCAAATGTGATAATGTATCTCGATCCTTCAAAGGCCAAAGTTCACACAATGTCTGTGAAAAAAAAAAAACCTTTCAAAATATCTTTCCAACATGTCATTGGCATTTTTATGTTTTTTTATGCTATTGTTTAAGAACACTCGACCATTGCTTCCAAAGCCATCAATTTCATAAAACTGACATTTTATAATAGCAATAAAAAATTTTTAAAAACTTATGACTTATGACTGGGACACGGTGGCCACCTCCAGGGTCTGGGTTTGATTCCCGCCTCCGCCTTGTGTGTGTGGAGTTTGCATGTTCTCCCTGTGCCTCGGGGGTTTCCTCCGGGTACTCCGGTTTCCTCCCCCTGTCCAAAGACATGCATGGTAGGTTGATTGGCATCTCTGGAAAAATTGTCCATAGTGTGTGAGTGTGTGAGTGAATGAGAGTGTGTGTGTGTGTGTGTGTGTGTGTGTGTGTGTGTGTGTGCACTGTGATGGGTTGGCACTCCGTCCAGGGTGTATCCTGCCTCGATGCCCAATGACGCCTGAGATAGACACAGGCTCCCCGTGACCCGAGAAGTTCGGATAAGCGGTAGAAAATGAATGAGAGAGTGACTTATGACTTTTATAGCTTTGTACATAAATCTAGTTAAATTTCAACTTACGTAATTCTGTGATTTCTTAACTCAATTACATTTATAGCTTAATTACCAAGACATCAGATGTAATGTCCGTAAACCTTTGGTTTAACTTCTGCAACTTATAATTGAAGGTGAAATTACGACTTTAGCTTTATAACCTATAACATTGAAACTTTTTTTTTAAAGACAGAATAGCATAGATACTTCCTATACGTATTACAAAATGCTCATAAACTGAAATTATAACTTAAAACTTTTAGTTTAGAAACAAAACACAAACGCATTGTCAGTAATTCCACAGCAGATTTCACTAAAGCAACTTATTATACATCGTCGATTATGACTTTCATAGCTAAAGAAATGGCCGACTTAATTACGTGTTCATCTCGTGTAACTTATAGAACTTATAGAACTACCATATGTTGAAATGATAACGTTTAACATATATAAGTTCGTAAGCTATAACAAACTCGCAAGATGCTCATGTTGAAATTACAACTCGTAACGTAAATGTTTATAAACGATCCTATTGTGTAATGTCAGAAACTATGTTATTAGTTTGTGAAATATTATTAAGGTTCTTTAATGAAATCCTAACAATAAAATTGTAGTTTAGCGTCTTTTTTGCATCGATATAATAAAAATCCCTCACCAGCGGCAAATATTTATAATTTACATTAAATATTGGCATCTCGGCAGTTGATATAGAGATATTAAAACAAGACCAAGACAGCAGATTTGAAATGCATGTACACATTAGCATGTTTATTCAGTGCCTTAGACCTCCCTGTGTTATAATCACTTAACGCTTGTGTTTATAAACACTGTTTTAGTGCTGTTGTGCTTAATGGCAAACAAAGATGAATGGATCCTCCCTTCCTCCCTCCCTCTCTTCCTCCCTCCCTCATCTTTTCTTTTCTCTTCTCATCCTGCCTTCCTTCCCTCTTTCCTTCAATTAATCAAGCCATCCATCCTTCCATCAATACACTGATATAAAAAGAAAGAAAGGATGGATGGACAGACAGATGGATGGACGATAAAGAAAGATACCGAGTGCAGTTTCACTGGGAGTTTAGAAGAATGAGTATTCTTCTAAAACCGAATGAGTAAAAAAAAACTGTAATCCGAGGATGAGGATGATGATGATGATGATGACGAATTCATTTTACTACAGATTTCTCATGCAGATAAACATAGCAGTAATTGATTTGTGCCATCAACCACACACGTTAACCCGCTTCAGACGTGCAGCTGTGAAACTCCAGCTGCTGAGGGTTTGATGGACACACGCTGATCAATGAGACTGAAGATGTGGAGCAGCAGCTGGATCAGGCAGCTGTTTGATACGGGGAGCGAGCGATGAGTTGAGAAAAGAGATGAAGGTGATCCGCTGGGAAAAATGTACAGCGTCCATTAATCACGTTAGCCTGGGGCTTTAACGCTAATTTTCAGCCGTAAAAAAATGGAGGGAAAAGAACACACACACACACACACACACACACATAAGAGAGAGCTGGGGTGTGTTTCAGAAAATATTCTTTCTTTTATACATTTTAAACTAAGAGTCTGGGTTGTTGATCTGAGGATCGGGGTTCAAGCCCCAGAACAGCCAATCTGCCACTGCTGGGCCCTTGAGCAAGGCCCTCAACCCTCCCTGCTCCAGGGGGCGCTGTATCATAGCTGCCCCTGCACTCTGACCCCAACCTCCTCAGTTGGGGTATGTGAAGAAAAGAACCCCACTGTGCTGTAATGTATATGTGGCGATAATAAAGGCTTCTATGCTCGACAATTCTATTCTAACATTTTTATCCAGCAAAGTGTATAAAGTGTATTTATGATCACTTCCCCACTACAGAAGAAAAACACACAACAATGACAGACTTTCTTACACACAGATGCCAACATGCCCTGTGAGGTTTCTGTACTCGTGGCTGCACTCACACTAAATCACACCTGCTAACTTTTCTGTATAGATCTGTCAGGCGTGGAATCCGTGAGCGCTGCACATTTTCACCTGAACCCATGGAGCTTTCTCAGCACTGAGGCACTTCGATCTCAGCTGCAGGAATGTGCGGTGCAGAACGGTGTGAAGAAAAATAAAACACAGAATAAAACAAAACAATCCACACAACCTGTTCTTTCTCTCTCTCTCGCTCTATCTCTCTCTCTCTCTCACACACACACACACACACACACCGACTTAATGTGTTTACACCACAGCACACAGCTGTTACTTTTGCTCCTCTACACCAGCAGGGAAGGAGTGGGAAGGAAAGAGAAGGGAAGGAAGGAGAAGGGAAGAAAGGAGAAGGAAGGAAGGAAGGAAGGAAGGAAGGAAGGAAGGAAGGAAGGAAGGAAGGGGAAGGAAGGAGATATAGGAGAATTTCTGAATAGATATGAATTAAAACACAAGTCTTAAAACAAAGTAAACACAGTCAAACAAATAATTCATTTCATTTTTTTGACAAAATCCAAAATGACATGTCGCTGACTTGCAAAAGTATGTGAACCTTTGTTTCATTATGTGGTGGGTTTAAGTGTAATGGCACTTTGGATTAAGGTAAGGACATTGACTTGGCTGTTCCAAAACATTATCATTGTTCCTCTATAATCTATAATTCTTTGGTTGGGTGCTTGGGCCCGTTCACATGCTGTACTGTATGATCCATTTTCTCTTGAGATTCAGTTCATGGACAGATGTCTTGATATTTTCCTTTTAGATTCACTGATAGAATTCTGAATTCATTGTTCCATCAATGATGGCAAGTTGTCCTAGTCCAGATGCAGCAATACAGACCCAAAGCATGATACTACAGTACCACCACCATGTTTCACAGACGATATAAGGTTCTTATGCTTGAATTCAGTATTTTTCTTTCTCCAAAAATAATGTTTCTCATTTTAAACCAAAATGTTTTATTTTGGTCTCATTCCTAAACAAATTATTTTTCCAGTAGTCCTCTGTCTTGTCCACATGATCCCTGGCAAACTAAATTTTCTTTTTAGAGAGTAGTGGCTTTCTCCTTGCAACTCTGCCTTGCACACTAAGGTTGTTTATTGTTCAGACTCATGAACATTAACATTAGCTGAAGTAAACAAAGCTTAGAGTTGATTAGAAGTTACCCTGAATTCCTTTCTGACCCAACAGACTGTTACAATACATGTCTTGCATTGGGAGTGATCTTTGTTGGTTCTTCTGGGGAGGGTAGCAATGGTCTTAAATTTCCTCCATTTGTACTGACTATATATTTGTGAGAGAATTTAATTACCTGATTGACCAACAATGTTGATCTACCTCGGGTCACGGGGAGCCTGTGCCTATCTCAGACAATTTTCCAGAGATGCCAATCAACCTACCATGCATGTCTTTGGACCGGGGGAGGAAACCGGAGTACCCGGAGGAAACCCCCAAGGCACGGGGAGAACATGCAAACTCCACACACACAAGGCGGAGGCGGAGGCGGAACCCCCAACCCTGGAGGTGTGAGGTAGAGAGCTGCATTGGGATTGGGCTCCCGCGGGACCCAACTCAAATCTCGCAGGAGAGGGCGGTTTCACCTTTGCCCCAGGCAGAGTGGGCGGTCAGAAAATTTAGTGGGAGATCCGCGGGACCCGGTGGGATTTGGCGTATAGCCTAATAATAAGAATGGAGTCAACACATGATGTTGAGAAGAAGATTAGTATTAGCATTAGTATTAATTTATCTTATTTAAATGCAATCATGTTTAATTCTGTTATTCTGGACATTAGCCTGAACTAATAATTAGTCTGATCATTTGTATACAATAAACTTTTCAGAAACTATCAAGAAAAAATCTGCAGGAGTGGAAACAAACATCGCAGGTGCGGGCGGGAGTGGAACACGCAGCTTGCGGGCGCAGGCGGTTCTGGTCAGAAATTCAGCGGGAGCGGGCGGGTGCGGGTTTATAAAAACAGTCCCGCGCAGGGCTCTAGCATGAGGCGCCACTAAGCCACCGTGCCCCCCTGACTGATATCAGATGAACTCTATTTTGACCTTCAAATTAATTACTAATCCTAGAGGTTCACATACTTTTGCCTCTCACAGATATATAATATTGGAACATTTTCCTGAATAAAAAAATGCCCACGTATAATATATTTGTCTGATTTGTTCGATTAGGTTCACTTTGTCTGCTTTTGGGACCTCTGCCAAAATCTGATATTTTTCAGGGTCAAATTTATGCAGAAATATAGCAATTTCTAAAGGGTTCACAAACTTTTAAGCAACATTGTATATGCTTTTTTTAGAGATGTTATTATTTATATATTCTTACAAATCCCTCTACACGTTTTCTTACTTCCTTTTGTCATCCTTATATCAATTTGTCTGTAAAACTGCAAGAAAGAACGATTTTTTAGTTTGTCGTATTTTTATTTCACACTCTTTTGTGTCTCCTGTCATTTTTATTTTCTCTCATTTGTCTCTTATTGTCTTTTTTCTGTCTTGTCTTTTTTGCTCTTTCTCTCCATTTCCTTTTTGTTTTTGCTCACGAGAACACACAGTTTGTCTTTCACCCAAAACACTGAACTAGCAGAGGAATGAGACAAATATTGACTTCAGCTGACCCTCAGTCATCATTTCACCTTTGCTTCACTCTCTCCCACTTTCTCTTTCTCTCTCTCCCTCTCTTTCTGTTTCAGAGTGTAGTGTAGTGTTGTGTAGTGTTGTGTAGTGTAGTGTAGTGTAGTGTAGTGTAGTGTTGTGTAGTGTAGTGTTGTGTAATGGAGTTTAGTGTAATAGAGTGTTGTGTAGTGTTGTGTAGTGTAGTGTTGTGTAGTGTAGTGTTGTGTAATGGAGTGTAGTGTAGTGTTGTGTAATGGAGTGTAGTGTTGTGTAGTGCAGTGTTGTGTAATGGAGTGTAGTGTTGTGTAGTGCAGTGTTGTGTTGTGTAATGGAGTTTAGTGTAATAGAGTGTTGTGTAGTGTAGTGTACTGTTGTGTAATGGAGTTTAGTGTAATAGAGTGTTGTGTAGTGTAGTGTACTGTTGTGTAATGGAGTTTAGTGTAATAGAGTGTTGTGTAGTGTTGTGTAGTGTAGTGTTGTGTAGTGTAGTGTTGTGTAATGGAGTGTAGTGTTGTGTAGTGCAGTGTTGTGTTGTGTAATGGAGTTTAGTGTAATAGAGTGTTGTGTAGTGTAGTGTACTGTTGTGTAATGGAGTTTAGTGTAATAGAGTGTTGTGTAGTGTAGTGTACTGTTGTGTAATGGAGTTTAGTGTAATAGAGTGTTGTGTAGTGTAGTGTTGTATAGTGTAGTGTAGTGTAGTGTAGTGTTGTGTAATGTTGTGTAGTGTAGTGTACTGTTGTGTAATGGAGTGTAGTGTAATAGAGTGTAGTGTTGTGTACTGTTGTGTAATAGAGTGTTGTGTAGTGGAGTGTTGTGTAGTGTAGTGTTGTGTAGTGTTGTGTAATGGAGTGTAGTGTAATAGAGTGTTGAGTAGTGTAGTGTACTGTTGTGTAATGGAGTGTGCAATAGAGTGTTGTGTAGTGTTGTGTAGTGTTGTGTAGTGTAGTGTTGTGTTGTGTAGTGTTGTGTAATGGAGTTTAGTGTAATAGAGTGTTGTGTAGTGTTGTGTAGTGTAGTGTTGTGTAGTGTAGTGTTGTGTAATGGAGTGTAGTGTTGTGTAGTGTAGTGTTGTGTTGTGTAATGGAGTTTAGTGTAATAGAGTGTTGTGTAGTGTAGTGTACTGTTGTGTAATGGAGTTTAGTGTAATAGAGTGTTGTGTAGTGTAGTGTACTGTTGTGTAATGGAGTTTAGTGTAATAGAGTGTTGTGTAGTGTAGTGTTGTATAGTGTAGTGTAGTGTAGTGTAGTGTTGTGTAATGTTGTGTAGTGTTGTGTAGTGTAGTGTTGTGTTGTGTAATGGAGTTTAGTGTAATAGAGTGTTGTGTAGTGTAGTGTACTGTTGTGTAATGGAGTGTAGTGTAATAGAGTGTAGTGTTGTGTACTGTTGTGTAATAGAGTGTTGTGTAGTGTAGTGTTGTGTAGTGTTGTGTAATGGAGTGTAGTGTAATAGAGTGTTGTGTAGTGTAGTGTAGTGTTGTGTAATGGAGTGTGTAATAGAGTGTTGTGTAGTGTAGTGTAGTGTTGTGTTGTGTAATGGAGTGTAGTGTAATAGAGTGTTGTGTAGTGTAGTGTAGTGTTGTGTAGTGTTGTGTAATGGAGTGTAGTGTAATAGAGTGTTGTGTAGTGTAGTGTAGTGTAATGTAGTGTAGTGTAGTGTAGTGTAATGTAGTGTAATGTGTAATAGAGTGTAGTGTAGTGTAGTGTAATGTAGTGTAGTGTAGTGTAGTGTAGTGTAATGTAGTGTAGTGTAGTGTAGTGTAATGTAGTGTAGTGTAGTGTAATGTAGTGTAGTGTAGTGTAGTGTAGTGTAATGTAGTGTAGTGTAGTGTAGTGTAATGTAGTGTAGTGTAGTGTAGTGTAGTGTAATGTAGTGTAGTGTAGTGTAGTGTAATGTAGTGTAGTGTAGTGTAGTGTAATGTAGTGTAGTGTAGTGTAGTGTAATGTAGTGTAGTGTAGTGTAGTGTAATGTAGTGTAGTGTAGTGTAGTGTAACAAAGTTAAATGTGACAGTACAGTGTTATTAAAGCACTTGGATTACAGCTGAAAAATGACTCATCTCTCTCTTTCTTGCTCCCGTTCATTCTTTCTCCTTCTGTAGCCAGCTGTCCTGATTTCTCTCTCTTTCTGGTCCAGTTTTTCTTCTTATTTCTTTCAACACTCATCTTTCCCAAACCAAATATTCAGCTACCTCTCTTCTAACCCCCATCTCTGTCTCGCTCCTATTGTCATTCTTTCTTGCTCTCTTGTTTCTCCTTCACTTCATTTTTTCTGTTTAATTACTGTTATTATTTACTGTTTTCTTTATTTATATTCTTTCTTTCTTTTTCTTTTCTTTTTTTCTTTTTTCTTTCTCTCCTTCAACAATCATCAACCCAAATATTTAACTTTCTCATTTCTATCCCCTCCTCTGCCCCCGAAGCTGTGTTTATGTAAGTTATTTTTTTCACACCTCTTCCCCAAATCTTGTTTTTCTCCAGCGTCCATCTTCGTCCCTTTTCTTCTGTGTGTGTGTGTGTGTGTGTGTGTGTGTGTGTGTGTGTGTGTGTGTGTGTGGGCATGCTTGTACTACTGGTATGCGGTCATTTGCTAAAACGGTTGAAGTGTTTAAGAAGAAAGAATCCACACATTCCCTTTAAAACAAACACACAGCCTCAACACCTAAACTGTGTTCCTCACACACACACACACACACACACACACACACACACACACACACACACACACACACACACACACTAATCAAGGGGGATTATGTACCATAGTAATGTGATGTAAAGGGAGATAACACAGTAATACACCACCCCACTGCCCACCCAAACCCCCAGGCTCAGGTGGAGCATTTACAGCCACATACAAATGTGTGAGTGAGTGAGTGAGTGTGTGTGTGTGTGTGTGTGTGTGTGTGTGTGTGTGTGTGTGTGTGTGTGTGTGTGAGAGAGAGAGAGAGAGAGAGAGAGAGAGAGAGAGAGAGAGAGAGACTGAATTATGCTTAAGGGCCCCAATTTTATTATCAGTCAAAGCACTGTAGACCTTTTTTGTTCTTTCCTCCTTTCTTGCTGTGTCTTTTTCAATTTCTCTTGTTTTTCTGTTCTTTCTCTGTTCTTTCTTTCTCAGATATTTTTCTTTTTCTGTCCTTCTTTCCTTTGTTTTTCTGCCTTTTTCTTTTTCTGTCAATTTATGAATTGTTTTTGTCTGATTTATTTCTTTATTTCAAACAAACAAGTAAATAAAATATATACTAGAAAAAATATATATTTGTTTGTTTGTTTGTTTGTTTGTTTGTTTCTTTCTTTCTTTCTTTCTTTCTTTCTTTCTTTCTTTCTCTCCTTGTTTTTCTCCTTGCTGTGTTTTCTCTATCTTATTTCTCTCTCTCTCTCTCTCTCTCTCTCTCTCTCTCTCTCTCTCTCTCTCTCTCTCTCTCTCATTTTAGGTCTGTTTCCATCTTCCTGATCCATCTCTCTCTCTCTCTCTCTCTCTCTCTCTCTCTCTCTCTCTCTCTCTCTCTCTCTCTCCACGTGTGTGTGCAGGTTCAGCCTTATTGCTACCTCACAAGGATGAGAAATTAATGTATCAGTCTGTGTGTGAGTATTAATAAAAATAATCGTCTGAATATTATGGCAGTGTTTGTCCTGTTTATGCCCTGGTCTCCTTCTAGCTTAATAATGACTATGACGCTGTGTCTCGTTCCTTATTTATACACTTCTGCCTTATATTATTGTTTATACTCGTCGTCCTGGTTACACTCCTTCGTACAACCTTCGTGCTGAATTCTCTTTAGGTGTTGATTAACTTTTCCAACATCCGACATGTTTTTTTTTAAAATCTTATTAACCTCAATAGAGTGAGAAAAAAAGACGAAGGAAGTTGTGTTTATAGCCAAGATAACCGTGATCAACATGTTTGATATTGGTTCCACCATATTAAGTGTAACTATAAACAGATGAAAAAAAATATAGAGTAGGTCGGTCCACCCTTCCTGTCTCACATGGTCACGTTAACGGAGTGTGTTAAATAATCAGCTTCTCTTAACTGCGGTTGTTATGGCATTGAACACAGGGATTTTCCTTTTTGCTTAGACGCGCGCGCGCACACGTTTCCTAGACTCCTGTAAGCCAAATAATTTACTTTGAAGGGGCATTAAATATAGTTCTATATACTGTTAGCCTTTTGCTCAGTCTAGAGAGTTCACCACTCACCAGGTAAAAGAAAGATGTGGGGTACCAGGTGTAAAAAAAATCTAATAAACAAACTAACAAACAAACAAACAAACAAATGAGATATCCAAGCCTTTCTCTTTCCTCTCACTGGACAATAATTAATTTTACATTTTCATTTATTTGCACGTAATACTACAAATATACATCGTTTATACATCACTCACTGTAACACCACTGTAACACCACCAGCGTGGTATCACTGACTGTAACATCATCATTTACTGTACCGTGGTATCACTCACTGTAACACCATCATTTACTGTAATGTGGTATCACTCACTGTAACACCATCATTTACTGTAATGTGGTATCACTCACTGTAACACTAACATTTACGGTAATGTGGTATCACTCACTGTAACACTAACATTTACTGTAATGTGGTATCACTCACTGTAACACCATCATTTACTGTAATGTGGTATCACTCACTGTAACACTAACATTTACTGTAACGTGGTATCACTCACTGTAACACTAACATTTACTGTAACGTGGTATCACTCACTGTAACACTAACATTTACTGTAATGTGGTATCACTCACTGTAACACTAACATTTACTGTAATGTGGTATCACTCACTGTAACACTAACATTTACTGTAATGTGGTATCACATCACTCACTGTAACACCATCATTTACTGTAAGGTGGTATCACTCACTGTAACACCAACATTTACGGTAAAATGGTATCACTCACTATAACACTAACATTTACTGTAATGTGGTATCACTCACTATAACACTAACATTTACTGTAATGTGGTATCACTCACTGTAACACTAACATTTACTGTAATGTGGTATCACTCACTGTAACACTAACATTTACTGTAATGTGGTATCACTCACTGTAACACTAACATTTAATGTAATGTGGTATCACTCACTGTAACACCATCATTTACTGTAACGTGGTATCACTCACTATAACACTAACATTTACTGTAATGTGGTATCACTCACTGTAACACTAACATTTACTGTAATGTGGTATCACTCACTGTAACACTAACATTTACTGTAATGTGGTATCACTCACTGTAACACTAACATTTACTGTAAAATGGTATCACTCACTGTAACACTAACATTTACTGTAATGTGGTATCACTCACTGTAACACCATCATTTACAGTAATGTGGTATCACTCACTGTAACACTAACATTTACTGTAATGTGGTATCACTCACTGTAACACTAACATTTACAGTAACATTCACTAACATGGTGTCATTCACTGGAACCCTATAGCACACTGTAGCACCCGGTCTATCTACACTAATACTCTGTTGCACTGTAACACACTTTAACAATCAGTGTAACACAATACAACGTGTATTGTAACATACTGTATCACACATATTCTGACGTACACTGTAAGACAAGACACTACACACTGTAACACAACACCACACTGGAAACCTAAAACACTAACAAACTGTAACACTAACAAATAATTAAATGCTGTTATTCACTGGGAACCTGTAGCACAATGTAATAACCACTGTAATACATGGTGCGTGCGTGCGTGCGTGCGCCCATTCTGAGACAACACCCCCTGAACTGTCCAACGTCAAATTAGTTTTTTTTACAAGAACATGTGTGTGTGTGTGTGTGTGTGTGTGTGTGTGTGTGTGTGTGTGTGTGTGTGTGTGTGTGTGTGTGTGCGCGCGCGCGCGCGCTCAAACTGTGTTGACAGAGGAAGGCGACACAGAGAGAGAGAGAGAGAGAGAGAGAGAGAGAGAGAGAGAGGTGGGGGAGTGGGGAGAAATAGAGAGAGAGAGAGGGAGAAAGAGGGAGAGGTACACGCAGAGAGAGAGAGAGAGAGAGAGAGAGAGAGAGAGAGAGAGAGAGAGAGAGAGAGAGGAGAAAGGGGAGAGAGACAGAGAGAGAGTGAGGGGGAGAGCGCGAGCGTGTGTGTGTGTGTGAGAGAGAGAGAGAGAGAGAGAGAGAGAGAGGAGAAAGGGGAGAGAGACAGAGAGAGAGAGAGAGAGAGAGAGTGAGGGGGAGAGCGCGAGCGTGTGAGAGAGAGATAGAGAGATAGAGAGAGAGCGTGAGAGAGAGTGTGAGAGAGAGGAGAAAGGGGAGAGAGAGAGACAGAGAGAGAGAGAGAGTGAGGGGGGAGAGCGCGAGCGTGTGAGAGAGAGAGAGAGAGAGAGAGAGAGAGAGAGAGAGAGAGAGAGAGAGAGAAGTTGGTGAGCAGCTTCGGGAAAAGTCGCTCGCGAAGCTTTAATGTAGACGCACGCGCGGGAGTTAAAAGGATAGAGCGCGAGAGACAGAAATGAGGAGCGAGTCCACGTGCAGGTGAGTTTGTTGGCTTTACTTTATGAGCAACCAGCTCCTAAACCCGTGTGTGCGCGCGCGAGCGTTTTGTGCACTTTTCTTGCACTTAACTCTTTTTAACGGGTAAACCCCATCTCTTATATTCCGCCCTGTTGTTCGTTAACTCAATACTTTATGAAGGATTTGGATAGCCAGTAAAGGAGAGTGGGGGGAAAAAACCCGCGCGCGCTGCTAAAGTCCCACTGAGACGCTTTGTGCCACAGTTTTTTACGAGGGGGAGACTGTTGACTTGGGGCTCGCGCGAGGGGCTCGCGGGTTTCCGCGGTAATTAGGGGCTCGCGCTGAGGCAGCGACGTGTGTGTGTGTATGTGTGTGTGTGTGTGTGTGTGTGTGTGTGTGAGAGAGAGAGAGAGAGAGAGAGAGAGAGAGAGAGAGAGAGGTTTGTGGCAGCACGCGGAATGTAGTATACTGTCATTATTGACCAAGAACATGACCAATGATGGACACACACACACACACACACACACACACACACACACACACACACACACACACACACACACACACAGACTCCCACCACATTTACACACGTGCTGAAAGACAGGAGTGATTGGTTTGGTGTGTGTGTGTGTGTGTTTGTGTGTGTGCGCGCGCGCGCGTGTGTGTGTGGTTTGTGGCAGCACGCAGAATGTTGCTCTGTCACTTTATACTGTTATTATTAATACATGGCACAACCACTGACATCCAAAAGTGGTTATCGGGAAAGGCAATCAGAAAAAATCCCCTCTGTGTGTGTGTCTGTGTGTCTGTGTCTGTGTGTGTCTGTGTGTTCAAGTGACTGAAGATAAGAATCCTTATATCTGATAAGAATCCTTATATCTGGGACCAACAGGGCAATAAACACTCACTGATGCAGACTCAAACATCTCATTAGCTAATTAACAAGCCATTCAGATAAAGTGTGTATGAGAGTTTCACTATAGTCCTCTGCATTCCACACTTACTGTGTGTGTGTGTGTGTGTGTGTGTGTGTGTGTGTGTGTGTGTGTGTGTGTGTGTGTGTGTGTGTGTGTGTGTTGGACTAATAACATGAAGCATGTGTGCTACTTTGTAAACACGATGGCTATTATTGGACCTAAGATATAACAAGAACGTTGGAGGTTCCGTTCATGTGCCGTACAAACACGTCACTCTCGGTGGTGTTCAGACATAACAGTACAGATTTGTTGTGTCTTAAGACAAATTTTTTTTTTAAATGTGTAGTTTTCTGTTAGGACTGGAGTGTAAACTATTCCTTTTCCTGTTAGGACTCTAAAAAGAGCTCAGTTGTGTGAGAAGATTACAAAGTGTACAGTGGTGTTAGGATTCAGTCGTGTGTTTGTTCAGGTGTGTTATATACATAAATTGTCTTCACTGGTGGGAAAGTTCCTGGTATTCAGAATAGAGTTATATACTTGCTTAAAACACCTTAAAATTTAAAAAAAAAAAAAAAATCTGGACCGAAGATGCAGATGGTGTTTGTTCATAATTCATGGCAACATAAATACTAAAAGACCTCCTGAAAAATATAAAGACTGATATGATCGTTTGAATGAAAAAAAATGAGTGTTGACATCAATTTAATAGGAATAGGAACAACCCTGGATGTAAATGCTGCTGTAAATTTGATTTAAATTAACACCCGTTATACCACAGCTTATAGAATAGCACTTGATCCAGTGCAGCTTATTATTTTGCAGGTTGTTTATTTATACTTAATGAAGCCATGAGATAATAAATCATGGTCATGTGCAGGAAGTAAAATATTTGATCCCAGTGAATATGTCGACAGTGAAGGCAGATGAGCTACTGTAATTTTTATTTTGACTGACGGATGGTTGTGAATGTCTGCTTTTTTTTTTTCCTTCACCATGTTTCACTGTGTGTATATGTGTGTTCATCTTTCTGCAGGTGGTGTGTATTATGGAGCATAGTGCTGAGCGCAGTGTGTGTGAGCGCCGTCGAAAAGGCCAACAAAACAGTAAGTGATAATAATTAAAAGAAACATTGAAAAAAATGATAAATCTCTATTTACTTACTGTATGTCTGTTATGATTCACTCGAGTGATTTGATTCTTTTGACTCTGATTCACCGAGTAATGCAAGGCTGTGTTATCTAAAGAGCTTGTGTCAGTATCCGTTCTAACTAGTGAGCATCATCACAAACATACTAAACATTTGTTTACTATTTTATCTAAGGCTGTGTCTCAAATGCTGGAATTTAAGTGAACTTTATTTTGTTGGTGGTGTTGCTAGCTTGGGGGAGTTTTATTAACATATCTCTTAAGTGAGCAGTCGTATCCTCTCCGGTTATAAATGATTGTATTAAATAACATTGTTCCACATGCTAGAACACACAGAGTCGTCATGGAGCTATAGTGAGTATATGTGTAGAGTGATTTGTCTAAATGCGTTCATGAATCAAGTGTATAAGAGTCGCATTCCTTCCAAAGGCTGTGTCCACTTAGAACACACACACACACACACACACACACACACACACACACACACACACACACACACACAGTGTTACTGCCCCCTAAAATAGCGAATGTGAATGGACTTTTCCGTTATTGTGACATTTTGACCGATGACATGAATTCACAGTGTGTGTGTGTGTGTGTGTGTGTGTGTGTGTGTGTTTCTAATTTCAATAGTGTGTAAATTCAGTAGTGTGTGTAGGTGTATTTACCCTGGAGAGCATGTGTGTGCGTGTTTTTGTTTGCAGAAGGATTGAGTGAAATCTGTGAGTCATGTGTGCGTGCGTGCGTGCGTGCGTGCGTGCGAGTGTGTATGTGTGTGTGTGTGTCCGTGCATGCGTGTGTGTAGTTACTGTGTCATCCGTTATGTGACTCAGCCATTTCCTAATTTTTATAATAGGTGTTACTATAACACTCTCTCTCTCACACACACACACACACACACACAGACACACACACACCTCTGCACACCTCTCTTTTCTTTTCTTTTTTTTTACATTTACTATAAATCTCTGTTACTTACAGAAAATCACTGTAAGTGTGACTGCTGTGGTGAATTTAGGGAATCTATCTCTCTCTCTCTCTCTCTCTCTCTCTCTCTCTCTCTCTCTCTCTCTCTCTCTCTCTCTCTCTCTCCCTCTGGGAATTTGCAACTTTAACCTGTACCATGACGGATTTAGCTGTGTTGACCTTTGAAGGGCCTGAATTCTGACAAATTGTCCTCTATACCTCGAGACATTTTTAGATCTTTGTAACACACACACTTTACTTGAGTATGTAGCAGGACCCGAGTTTCCAGGCTAAAGCTTCCTGAGATTTAATTATCCCTAGTTAATATTTCTGGGTCTTAATGTCTTGAGGTAAAATTCTACTGTACTCTACTTTTCAAATGCTGGAGGTCATTTCTGATGAGGTCGGTAATAAAGTAGACAAAAATATAGTAGGACAGTTCCAGAAGATGGGACAAATTGTCAGAACAGTTCTATATCTGAGCATGGGGTCCTGATCTGATTAGGAGTGGAATAAACTTTAATTTATTTTGCTTTAATTAAAATAACTAAAAAAAAAAACTATTTTGACAGGTTAAAAAGTAAGGTTGCCGTTTTGTAATAGTATTGAACTTCTCGGGTCACGGGGAGCCTGTGCTCTCAGGCGTCATCGGGCATCAAGGCAGGATACACCCTGGACGGAGTGCCAACCCATCGCAGGACACACACACTCTCATTCACTCACACACTAAGGACAATTTTCCAGAGATGCCAATCAACCTACCATGCATGTCTTTGGACCGGGGGAGGAAACTGGAGTACCCGGAGGAAACCCCCGAGGCACGAGGAGAACATGCAAACTCCACACACACAAGGCGGAGGCAGGAATTGAACCCTGACCCTGGAGGTGTGAGGCGAACGTGCAAACCACTAAGCCCCGTGCCCCCCCTTGAATTGATTTAGTTCCCTCTAAATTAATTTATGAAACTGTGAAACTAGCTACAGGGAAAATGGTCATCGTTACTTTCTATTCATCAAATTTCTATTGCGACTACAGCTTTAGTTCATCTCTATTCTCCCATTTATAAATCATATTTCTTATACATCGATGTTCAGGGTTAGGTTCAGCTAAGGGGAAACAAGGCAAAATAAAATTGCACTGAACTCCCACTACTGTGGTTTCCAGGGTCTTATTTTTCTGGGCTGTGTTCCAAATGTCACTCTACCCCCTGTTTCCTACAATGCAGAATTATATTGCACACTAACACGTACCACATTACATCATAAAATGGTACCTTCACCACTAACACAGTGCTGTTTGTTCAGGGAACTAAGGAACTTGTTGTCATCAGTTATAGGCGTATCCTAATGTGAAAAAATAACAACTGTGAAAGTTGTACCAGGTTTTATTTTTGGTTTTCGGTTGATTATGTTAGCGTCTACACACCACATGCAATTGTGCTAAAGAAGTGAGGTGCATGTAGCTGGTCATGAAATCCTTGACTAAAGGGCTTTGGCTAAGATCCTGGACTAAATGTTCTTGGCTTTGGTTCCTGTTTTGAAGCTTCTGGTCTAAATGGCCTTGGTGTTGGTTCCTAAGTTAAAGGTAGTCTGCTTACGTTCCTGGACTAAAGGTCCTTGGCTTTGATTACATGGCTAAAGTTCCTAGATTGATGGTCCTTTTGCTAAGGTTCCTGGGCTAAAAGATTTGATTTAAAGGCTCCTGGTCTTTACATTTTGTATTAATATGCCTGGATTACTATTTCTAGCCTTAAGTTCCTAAACTTTTAGGCCATAACCCCTGCACTTTTCAGGACCCATGATGCCCATTCCACATTTTCATAACTACACACTATTCCTACCTATTTGATTGGGATTAGGCCATCCTTAAAAATATTTTGGTTTGCAGTAACAGTATCGTGATGTCACTGACTGGGTCTTCAACGCGTGCCTTCGGGCGCATCATTGCAAACCTTATTTTGACGCTGGACACAGATTTTCCAGAACTTTGTGCCAAGTTAAAGCGGTGTCGAGCTGTTTTAAAGAATTTTTTAGATGTATTATGGCGCCCGAACCCGTATGACTTTGAACGATGACCCTGAACATTTTGTTTACCGTTGACTCTGATAGAGAATGAGACGACGCGAACGCACAGGCCATAGTGTGACATCCGGTAACCAATAGTGTAAACATAGATGACGTCACAGGTTTTTATTTAAAAGAAAGAACGTAGTCTTTGTATGCAGTCCAAGGCAATTTATATATTTACAATACTTACTAAAATATAATTAATATTATTTTATTGCTTTTGTTTTAGTTGTTTGAAGAGTAAAAAAAAAAAATTTGTCTGTCTTAACGCAAAGTTACAACCGGCAAGTCGGTCGGACTTAAAGCAAATAAATAAATAAATAATTGAGTCGGTCCTAAATTGACAGGGTCGGTCGGGTTACGGCAAACAAGAATATTTTTAAGGATGGTCTTATTGTATATTGCTGAATACTTACAAAATATTACTTACAGAATATTTTCGGCCAAGGTTCACAGTCTTAAATTTCTTTGTTAATCATCCTTGAAATTCCTGAGTAGAAACTCTTGAGCTAAGGAATATGATTTTAAGTTGCTGATATTCCAGAGTTTCTGGATCTAACTCGTGGAGCTACTATGATCTGTCAGTGTTCTGTCTGTCTCACTACGGCTACTGGTAACTTATAAGCTATAAGAACACATTCCAGTTGCTGTTTTTAAGTTCCTTGGGTCAAGTTCTTGGGCTAACAATCCTGGCTCAGTGTTTCCTTTTTTATTGCATTCATGAAAATAAATTGAACTGATGTCACAAATTCTTGGTTCCAGAGCAACAACAGTTTGCTCCCAAAATTGAATTAATTTTGCTGGTTGTGAATTGGCTCTACGTTTTAAGAGCAGTTCCATGGAATATTTTCAGATATTGTCCAGGAACCAGAGTAACAAAGTACTCTTGTCCGTGTTTTCCATTACAACACCCAAACCATATGCTTGGTAGATGTACAGAAAACCTGCTGTTGTATTTATTAGATAGCATTTCTGTGTTTGTGGGTGTGAGGTTAGCAATGACAGAGAGATCACGATGGATGTAGCAGGAACTGTAGCCTTGAGCTGAAATTCTTGGGATTAAGTTCTTAGGCTAAAGTTCATAAAATTAGTCTCCTGCAGCCTGTTTCACCAGCTGAACATTAGGTCAAAAGTAGCTATATTTGACCAGAACAGAGTCTATGAACTATTAAAAAAAAATGAACAACATGATAAAGTGACCTAGTGTCAACATTCAATTCAATTCAATTCAAGTTTATTTGTTTATTACAGAACATAAACAGAAGGTAAATATGAGGAATAATATAAAGAATTAATGTAATAAAAAATGCACGATATATTTAATTCACAGTGTGTATGTATTTATCCCCAATGAGAAAGTCTGAGGTGACTCAGGTGACTGTGGGGAGGAAAAACTCCCTTAAATTGGTAAAGGAAGAAACCTTGAGAGGAACCGGACTCAAAGGGGAACCTCATCCTCATCTGGGTGACACTGAAGGGTGTGATTACAAATATACAGTCAAACAAATGTATTGGTGTAAGGATCACATGGATCACAGAGTTCAACTGGAGCTGGTAGATCTGTAGATTTCTCAGGATTCTCACAGAGTCGGCCTCATCTAAGACGATCAGAGCTTGTACAATGTCTGGATGCCTCGGGATGTTTGGAAAGAGAGAAGCAGTGTAGAGGGACTAACATGTCTGCTGTTCATAAAAAATGAGCAAGTCTGATGTAATAGTGCACAATATTATGTATCATGTTTACGCCTGACTACAGAGATGAGTTTTTAATCTACATTTAAACTGGGAAAGTGTGTCCGAGCCCCGAACACTATCAGGAAGACTATTCCATAGTTTGGGAGCTACGTGTAAATAAGAAAACGCTCTACCACCTTTAGTAGACTTAAGTACTATTCAGACGGGACTAGTTCTACGTGGGGACGTGGTGTAAAGTAACTATTACCAGAGCTTCTCTGTGATTTTAGTCCCGTCCGAATGCGCCATCTCGGTAATCATTACGGACATTGTCAGTAAAGATTACGGCGACTTTTACCTTCTGTAAAAAGGTCCGGAAAAATTACCTCAGGTAATACTGATCCCGTCTGAATAGACCCGCTGTAAATATGTACGGTAAAATTCCGTCATTTCCTGTTTAAAAGTAGTTTTTGGCGCGTTTTTCAAGCATGGAGGCGCCATGTTGTCTGTTTGCGCACGTGATAACAGGAAGCAGCGTCATACGCACATGACGACAAGGAGGTTACTGTGGTGCATAAAGCGAGTTCCCCCCCCCCCCCACCTCTGCTATTTTTATTGAGATGTCTTGTCCCGTGCGAATTGGCCAATTAATATTACAGACGTCCTGAGGTAAAATTGCATTACTCCACGTCCCCACGTAGAACTAATCCCGTCCGAATAGTGCTAATGTCAGTAAAGATTATGGCGACTTTTACCTTCTGTAAAAAGGTCCGGAAAAATTACCTCAGGCAATACTAATCCCGTCCGAAAAGACCCGCCGTAAATATTTACGATAAAATTCCGTCATTTCCTGTTTAAAAGTAGTTTTTGGCACGCTTTGCAAGCATGGAGGCGCTTGAAACAGGAAGCAACGTCATTCGCACATGACGACAAGGAGGTTACTGTGGTGCGTAAAGTGAGTTACCCCTCCCACTTCTGCTAGTTTTACTGACATGTCTTGTCCCGTGCGAATTGGCCAATTAATATTACAGATGTCCTGAGGTAAAATTGCATTACTGCACGTCCCCACGTAGAACTAATCCCGTCCGAATAGTGCTTTAGATACTCTGGGAACTACCAGAAGTCCTGAGTTTTGTGATTTAAAACATATAGTTTAAAATAAACATCTTACTCACTGATTCTGTTTGATGCTAGTACAGTGCTGATATATAGGTATATAGGTATATAAGAGGATATGCTAATGTGTTTAAAATGACAAATAAATTAATTTGTTACAGACAGTTACAATGGAACTTATGTTAAACTGCCCCCTGGCATTTAGAGCTAAGAGAAACACAGTGTGTGTACATGTAAAGGAGAAATGTGCAAATCAGCGGATATGGCCTGGGGCAACAGGGCAGATGAGTGCTAAATAGTGAACACTACAGGAGAGACATGCCACACGGTAGTGAGAAAACAAATAGACGAGCTGCGAATGTTATTATTTTTGGATGTGCTAACTTCCCGAGACAGGACGATGCCACACCTGATAGGAGGCGAGTTTCAACACATTCTAGCACATTACTCAAGCGGTACTCACAGCTGTTTATTACCTACTGTCGTGCGCACATCATGTAGTAATTGCCTCAGGCCGTCTTTTTTGATTTCACAGGAATAACAACAGATATGATCAAAACCTGAAGGATATTCTCTCTTTCTGGTCATTTTAGGCAATTGGTCGACACCCCCGACAGACAGAAGGGGTAGGGCTTGAAGGTGTATGGGGCCCATGGAGTGAGTGGGTGGAGTGTTCTCAAAGCTGTGGAGTGGGTGTGACTGAGAGGCGCAGACAGTGCATAGCACCACCCCAAACCTGGAGCGGGACAAGTTACCTGCCATCAGGTGGATCAAGCCACACCCCCTTACAGCCCCCACATGTGCCTTATTACCCCTCCTCATATCCTGGCAATGACAGAATAAATCCAGCCAACCAGAGTCCTGGACTACCCCTCTATCGAGACATACCTGAAGGGGTTGAACAAGAGCTGCCCAATCACGCGCCTCCTCTCTACCGACCAGATGTCGGAACGGCCAATCAGCAGCCGATTTCAATTTACAGATCTCTGTCTTCTCCATCCTCGCGTGCAAATGGTCAGTCAGGCAGAGGATCCAGAAGGCCATCCAATGATGGGGCAGGAAGAGTAGGAGCAGGCGGGAGTAGGAGGTCAGTCTCCAACAATTGGGATCAGGCGTCTGTGAGAAGGTGAGTGTAAATGGGTTAACTCTTTTTTTTCTGACCTCCCCACCTTCTATCTATCTACCTATCTATCTATCCCACAGACCAATTCGTCCTGGTCAGTTTGGTTATGGCAGGGTTCCATATTCAATCCCACTTCATCGCCAAAACCGGCACGCGCTGTACTCCTGGCTCCATGGAAACGTCACTGTCGCGCCACTGCAGGTCAAACCCACTGCAGTTACACAGGATGCGAAGTCGCAAGGTGATACGAAGGACGTACGAGCAGACACAAAGTCGAGGAAGAGACAAAGACAAAGATCCATCAGTAAGCGTGCACCTCCTCCAGCCACCGTCCCTTTCTCCTCACCTCTCCACAGGCCACGCCCACATCTGGACACACCACCCTATGGCCCGCCACTTTATGTTCAACACTCTGTGGTTCCACTTCAGCACTACAGGTGCTCTGGGAAAGACCGAGAGGTTCGGAAGTGCACTGTAGAGGTAAGAGTACTAATGTATCTTTATTTAGGACAAAATACATACAGATGCTATGGTCTCTTTGTACATCTAGTAATCTTGTATGTGCGGTTTGTGGTTTGGAATATTGTCATTTTTATTTATGTTTTACTAAATGTTTAGGTTGCTACCTAGCATTATTTGCTAAACAGAAGGTGAGACATTATCTGTTACTCAGTGACATCAGATAACTAGTGAGCAAGTACAGGTTGTTTATGTCTATGTTTATGTTGTTTATGTTACTTTTGTTGTGGTTAGCGCTTCTATGGTTAGCGCTTGTGGGTGTGGCCTGTCTTTTTTATTCTCCATGCCACTTTTTATATTTATATTTATACACACTAGGTTTGTTTAAATCGCATTTAAGTTTAACAGACATGTTATCTGCTTGGATTTGTTGGGAGATTACAAGCTAACTATACAAGCTACTAGAGGCACAAACAAGCTCCGATGCGTCCTTCGATGCTTCACTTTCGTAACAACATTATGAGAGGTCATATATTACAGGATAATGGGAGCTAATTACAGGTAGGAACTTACAAAAGAGTGGGAAACTGAAGAAAAGTTGGACCACACACACACACACACACACACACACACACACACACTGATGACCGGTTAATCATTCGAGCAAGACGTTTAATTGGTTGCATCATATTCATAACTAATGTGCAGATTATTGTGAATGTAGCATAGCAGTCCACTGACACTCGAGTTAGACCGTGTGTGTGTGTGTGTGGAAAATTTGATCACTTTTTTTTTTTGATTACATTTTTGTAGAATGGAGAAGTGAGGGCTGAATTAGAAGAGAACTCTCTGAGTTCACTGCAACCCTAAATAAGCAGATTAAAAGCTATTCAGATTTCTCACATGCCTCTCTGTGCTGTGTTTATTTCTCCGAAACTGGTGGACTGTTTTTTCCATGTATCCTTGAGCATATCCTCTTCCTGCGGTTTGGAGCAAAGGAACTGCTACAAAAGGCTCCTAGATTCTGAAGTGATTGAAAGGTATTGAGGGAAAATAAAGATGATTTGGCCGAAGTGTTTGGAAGCGCTGAAATAAACGAGTGGTAAGAGGAGTGTTCTCAGACGGCTGGAGCCTGGTGCACTAGTGCAGTACCACCCTGTGCGCTGCGAGCTGGAAGAGCTTCACACATATCTCAGATTGGAACGTTTCATGCTTCAGAGATTGTTGGCAGGGTGCAGGAACACACACACACACACACACACACACACACTCACATACACACACACATGTACATACTTCTATACACACACTGGTTACAGTATTTGTACAGTATTATGATAGGTCATATAGTCTGAAAGCACTACAGCTTTATACTGTCTGTGCCTGTCTCTCTGTCTGCGGGTCTGTCTGTCTGTCTGTCTGTGTTTATACTTGTATCTCTGTCTGTCTGTTCATCTGTCTGCTTATATGGCTACCTCTCTGTCTTCCTATATGTTTATGTCATTCTGTCTTCCTGTCTGTCTGCCTATATGAATATCTGTCTGTCTGTTGGTCTCTATGTCTATCTGACTGTCTGCCATATGTCTAATCTGCTTCTCTGTCCATCTGTCTGTCCATCTGTCCACAACCCCTTTTTTTTTTCTTTTTTTTTTCCACTAGCCTTTGCCCCTCCTCCGTAGTGAATGGGAATGTTGTCTGTGTGTTATTCTTATTAATGAGAAGTACAGGATGTGAAAGAGAGACGAGTCTTCAGCTGCATGAGGCGTCGGTCAGGTCGTGTAGACTCAGACTGTACAGAAGCCCAGCCGGGACATTTCTCCTCTGAGCTCACTTTGTGGTTTTGTGCTCCATGTTTTCAACCCTGTAGGTCTTTTTTTCTGTAAAACACGTGTTATTTAATCTGAATTTCATTTGTACATGACGCTTTCCGCGTTGTTCTGACCGTACATCACGTTTGATTCGACACACCGAGCTGCCTGTTTATTAGGGAGGGGATTTATGGTAGATGTGCTAGTCCAGAAATGACGGAAGTTAAATATTGAAATGAGCATTATTATAAATGGCACCATTACAAATGGCATGAGGTTACCCAGAGCCGCATTTGTGGTTGTAAAGTATCTGTGTGTCACAGTGGCACTATTTTAAAAAGGGTGTGAGCAGTAATTGAAAGAAAACACACACACACACACACACACACAGACACACACACACACACACACACATGGTCAGGAAGCTGTTCTTTGATCCACCTCTGTGTTGTGTGATGGCTGAACCATTCATTAGCCAATGTATGGGCAAGATTCACTTCCCCAGTGTATGTGTGAGAAAGAGAGAAAGACAGAGAGAGGAACCGAGACTCAGAAAAAGAGGGAAAACAGAAGAAGGAATGACGCACCTAAGTTATAGCGCAATGAATGAGAGCACTGTCTTTGCACGCTAACACATACACACACATACCAGGATTCTCAGAAAGACAGAGCAAAGAAGGAAATGAAAGAGAGAGAGAGAGAGAGAGAGAGAGAGAGAGAGAGGGACAGACGAGGTGAGAGAGACAGGATACAGCACCATATCTCTCTGTTTATCCCTCATTCCTTTCCCTCCATGGTCACTGAGTAAATATTAGCAGGGCCAATATATAAACCTTATAAATATTATAAACCACACTGTCCGCAAGCGTGACCTTGTGAAACTGCTTCCAGGGTATCGTGGATAAAAGACACTACTGACCATCATGAGAGCAGATCGATAGAGGGCCAACAGAGGGCACATACTTTAGCACTCCAAATGGAGTCATGAAATGGAGTTCTACAGTACATGGTGGACTGGGGTATAAAATTGAAAGGGTGTGGGATGAACGGACGAAGTGGTAGGAGATAAAAAGGATGAGGAATAATGGATTATGGTGTGAGGGATGAAAGGTTTGGGACTAGATGGTGTGAGATGAATGGATGAAGGGGTGTGGGACTAGATGCTGTAGGATAAAAAGATAAAGCTGTGTGGGAATAGAAGGGGTATTATGAAGGGATGTGGGATTAGATGCTGTGGGATGATGGTATGAAGTGGTGTGGGATTAGATAATGTATTATGAAGGGATGTGGGATTAGAAGATGTATTATGAAGGGATGTGGGGTTAGATGGTGTGGGATGAAGGGATGAAGTGGTGTGGGATTATAAAATGCATTATGAAGGGATGTGGGATTAGATGCTGTGGGATGAAGGGATGAAGTGGTGTGGGATTAGAAGATGTATTATGAAGGGATGTGGGATTAGATAGTGTGGGATTAGAAGATTCATTATGAAGGGATGTGGGATTAGATGCTGTGGGATGAGGGGATGTGGGATTTGATGGTGATGGATGAAGGGATGAAGTGGTGTGGGATTAGAAGATGCATTATGAAAGGATGTGGGATTGGAAGACGTATTAGGAAGGGATGTTGGATTAGATGGTGTGGGATTAGAAGATGTATTATAAAGGGATGTGGGATTAGATGGTGTGGGATGAAGGGGTGAAGTGGTGTGAGATTACATGATGTATTATGAAGAGGTGTGGGATTAGATGGTGTGGCCTTAGATGGTGATGAGTGGAGTGATGTGGGATTAGACGACGTATTATAAAGTGGTATGAGATTAAATGGTGATGGGTGAAGGAATGAAATGGTGTGGGATGAATGGATGAAGGGGTGTGGTATAAAGGGGCGTGTCAGGAGTGGGTGTGGTTTATGTTAAACCACTGTGTTCTTGCCACTTCTCTGTATCCGAATGAAAACACAGTATACTGTAAACCACACAGTAATGTAATAAAGTCAGTGGCTTTTGGAACACAGGAAATGAAGAGATGTCCCAGCTGACAGGAGACAGATGGCCATCACCTGTGGTTCTCTCTTCATGGAAACACTGCTGAGTCAGACGCTTCCTAAAAGGTGCTCATATCCTCTCACGGGAACCTCTGTGTGTGTTTGTCCAGTCCCAGTGCAGCCCACTGTCTCTGTGTGTCTCTGTGTGTCTCTGTGTGTCTCTGTGTGTCTCTGTGTGTCTAACTCTGTAGCTGTCTCTCTTTCTGTATTGTACTCTACTCTCCAGCTGCATAAGTTCTAAAGCAGCTGCATACATTTCTGTAGTCACTCACACACACATACACACACACACACACACACGCACACGCACTAGCCGTTATTCTCTCAAGAGGTGCAAAAGAATTTGTGAGCAGAGACATAATCCAAGAAGCTACACACACACAAACAAACAGCAATATCAGATCGTACTAGTGAGAAGTGTGTGTGTGTGTGTGTGTGTGTGTGTGTGTGTGTGTGTGTGTGTGTGTGTGTGTGTGTGTGTGTGCTTTCTGTAAATATTTCAGTTTAGCATAAACCATAAGAGGCTTACTGCTGTTAGGTGCGTGTGTTTGTGTGTGTGTGTGAGAGAGAGAGAGACAGCTGGGTATTAGTCAGCACAAGTTCTCAGCACGTGTACTCTCTACAGCCATCTAATGGGGTGTGTGTGTGTGTGTGTGTGTGTGTGTGTGTGTGTGTGTGTGTGTGTGTGTGTGTGTGTGTGTGTGTGTGTGTGTGTTTGGCAGGTGTGCTCTAGCAGCAGGTGCAAGAGAAGTGTGCCACCTGCGTTAGCGTCTATTTAGCGAACAGATACATATCTTACACCAACTCGACAATTATCGGTATCCCTTTGTGAGAGTAAATATGTAAATGTAACACATA
>NC_062520.1:29888890-29913890 GCF_022655615.1 Tachysurus fulvidraco
TGCTTTGCTGCTTCCAGCGTTGTACCGTGGTACATGATGTAGTATCTGTGGCCTCTGAAGTCAATCAAGGATCTTAGACCAATCACAAAATCTTTGTCCATGAGGAGATTGATGCCGATGTTCACCTGAAAACCAGTGTAATAATTCAAGACAAATTCGACTCTATAATTATTACTTTAACGGATGTTCCGTGACCCAGGCTGTAGACATGTGCACGTTTTCCCAATCTTAATCTCAAAGGATGATTCATACAATAGCTTTTTATAAGCAGTCTTAAGAGTCTGTTTGACAACAGAAAGGTCATCTATTATCTGATGCCACGGATTATCCAGAACATTCCCAGGACCACATGATACTGCTATGTTTGAGTAAACATGATAAAGCACCATTAGAGTTCAAAGTTCAAAATAAAGTTTGTTCACTGTGCAAAATATTGTAACTAAATCTCTCTCTCTCTCTCTCTCCCTCTGTGTATGTGCATGTGTATTTAACTCGTAACAAACTCGAGTTCACTTTCCAACGGACTCTAAATATAACTCGACTAAACATGACTATGATCTTTTAGTTCTTATGCAGCTCATAGTGCCCGAAAATAATATCCAACAGAAAATCAAGCGAGAAGGAGAAAAACACTGCTGTTACTCACCTGGGTTTCAAACGATATACTTCTTTATACCAAACTCTGAGTGATGCTTTCACTTTGTTTTCACCTCCCAGGAAATCATGTGAATGGACTTTGTTGCCTGTACATGGCATTTACACAGAGATTTGTTGCCCATATATGAGTATGATAGCCAGATTGTTTTTTGTTGTGCCAGCTCTTTGTTATCTTTTTGTACATTTATCTGGCCCAAAAAAATAAGTATCTGTTTTCTGCACACTTTCCTGTGCTGGTTTCTGACAGGAATATAGACTTGCCAACACTGAAAGGTAGCAAGCAAAAAAAGTTTAAACTTGTCATGACAGATTGAGAGTAGGCCACTATTCAGACCGATGATTAGAGACTTAAATCATGAGATAAACATTAAATCATGAGATAAACTTTAAATCATGAGATAAACATTAAATCATGAGATAAACATCAAAGATCAACATTATTTCAGTTTGAGTCTCATTTTATGGTTGAGCCATGTGGAAAAAAATCTTACATATCGGGGTGGGGGTGGGGGGCTTCTTTAAACCTCCCACATATCCAGCACTTCTATTCGACTCATGAGTGATTAAAAGGAGTCTCAGGTGACTAAATGGGACTCCTTTTAATCACTCATGAGTGGAATAAGAAGTTTCTTTGTCGTTTCTTTCGACTTTCCACATTTCCAGCACTTCTATTCGACTCGGGTCCCAGACGCACTCTTCCTCCAGGCTGCTCTTCACCATGCCGCAGTTAGGTGGCACCCAGGCCGTGTCGTATCCTTCATCATGCCATGTTTTCTGTAGAGGATGGCCCTGCTTGTCGATCTTTTTCACTTTCCCCACACGTACTTTCAGCTTCAGGATGGCCAGTTTCTCTCCAGGTGGAGGATTTAGGGGGTAACGCTTAGCTTTAGCTACACTTCTGCTCACGTAGACACCGGGCCCCAGCATCCCATCATCAGAGCACCTGAAACCGTGGAGCTTGATCTGCTTTGCTGCTTCCAGCGTTGTACCGTGGTACATGATGTAGTATCTGTGGCCTCCTAAGCCCCCCAAGGATCTTAGACCGCTCAGAAAATCTTTGTCCATGAGGAGATTGATGCCGATGTTCACCTGAAAACCAGTGTAATAATTCAAGTCAAATTCGACTCTATAATTATTACTTTAACGGATGTTCCGTGACCCAGGCTGTAGACATGTGCACGTTTTCCCAATCTTAATCTCAAAGGATGATCCATACCATAACTTTTTATAAGCAGTCTTAAGAGTCTGTTTGACAACAGAAAGGTCATCTATTATCTGATAAGTTTTATTCCAAACTCTGAGCAGAAAACTTTGTTGTCACCTCCCAGGAAATCATGTAAATGGACTTTGTTTCCTGTACATAGCATTTACACAGAGATTTGTTGCCCATATATGAGTATGATAGCCGGATTATATTTTATGTTGTGCCAGCTCTTTGTTATCTTTTTTCTGGACAAAAATGTAAGTATCTGGTTTCTGCACACTTTCCTGTGCTGGTTTCTGACAGGAATTTAGACTTGCCAACACTGTAACGTAGCAAGCAGTTCTAAAAAGAGGTCACGGGATCACAGAGAGTCAACGTGGATGCAGGTTTGCAGGGCCGAAGCTAACTATTGCGTGAAAGCTAGTTGAGACTGAGCGCTAATCTAACAAATGAGAGCTAAGAGAGAAAGGAAAGCTGATCTAGCAAGTCAAAAATAGAAAACATAGCCTAGTGAGCTTACTATGTGGATGTTAAACATTCATGATTCCTGTCAATCAGTTCATTAGAATATTAGGCCACGCCCACAAGGACAAAGCAGACGGACGGCCTCGTCCTGTGAAATGTTGTGCTTTTGTTTTCTAATTTTTTCGTCCATTTGTTACCGAACAGACAACTGATTAAAAGACACTTTATAGTCTAGTCACATTGCATAGTCTGGAAATGTATTGACTGTCAATTACACGAGCGAATCCTCAAATCTGATTGGTTAGAAAGTGTTGAGTACTGGAACTGCTAAACACAGCTGTCCTTTCTAGTATGTTATCGTTTATATAGTAACGACTCAACGTTTTTTTGCAAGGATACGTTTCTTTTTTAACATTAACTGACATTTAATCTCTGATGCCATGTTGCAGTGCATGACAAAACAGCAAGTTTAAAATTTCACCTAAACTTTTGCATACGACTGTAAATATTGCATCCGCAATAACTTATAATTCATCATTTCGATATCAAAAGAATAAAAGACCTATAAAAATTCTGTCTGTACTTCAGAATGAAACACAAATGCAACACCAACATTTAAAAATGATGCAAATGTACAGGACCAGACTATTTCTTGATTTCAATGACATTGGATTTCCTGGATGAACTCCAGGTTTCAGAAAAGTCATTCAACAATATCTTTAAACTTCCCACATTTCCAGCACTTCTATTCGACTCGGGTCCCAGACGCAGTCTTCCTCCAGGCCGCTCTTCACCATGCCGCAGTTGGGCGGCACCCAGGCCGTGTCATATCCGTTCTCGTACCATGTTGTCTGTAGAGGATGGCCCTGCCTGTCTATCCTCTTCACCTTCCCCACTCTTACCTTCAGCTTCAATACTGCCAGTCTCTCCCCGGGTTTAGGATTCAATGGGTAACGCTCAGGCCTCGGCATTCCGTCGGTTGAGGAATCATG
The DNA here is from genome assembly GCF_022655615.1 of Tachysurus fulvidraco. Lineage (NCBI taxonomy): Eukaryota > Metazoa > Chordata > Actinopteri > Siluriformes > Bagridae > Tachysurus > Tachysurus fulvidraco. Next base: position 29,892,209 of record NC_062520.1, read on the forward strand.
ACGCATGATTTCGAATTTCGTTGTTCCATGGTACATGATGAAGGACCCCTGGCCTCTGTGGTCCATGGTAAATTTACCTGAAAAAATGTTTTAGTATTTGAGCTTGTTCCATAAAGGATAACAAATATATTTAATTTCATGTCTCATTTTTAATAGAACTTAAGTTATGACAAGTGAAAACCCTACATAGAATTTCTTTTAATGGCTACTGTAGCAGATCCTCTGTTTCAGCTTAACCAATCAGACCATCCGTATGTTCATTCTTTGCTAAAAACAGAGACTAGGTCCACAGGGACAGATGACGTGGCTTGTTGAAAAATGATGATGAAGCCGGCATGTTTTATAGAGGAATGGACAGAGAATTGTGCGTTTATTCCTCTGCTTTGAGTTCAGAATAGAACTTTCAGCTGTTGAGAGTAGACAAATCAAAGGCGTAGGTGGGTTTGCCTTGAACACAGGATGCTCACTAGACAAAATAAAGGCTGCTTTCATTAATAAGAACAATATACTGATTTGTACTGTTCATCATGGATTAAACGTTTGTGAGTTATAATGTTATTTTCTTGCAGATTTAGTTGGTTCTATTTCCTAAATTATAAACCTGTAGGTTTTTGATGACAAACTACAGGTTATTAATTAGGGACTACAGGTTACTGATGAGGAACTACAGCTTATTGATGAGGAACTATAGCTTAACTATAGCACTCTATCTCCGGTATTAAACCAGGGTTTTATAGTAAAAACTCTTGCCACCTAAAGGCAAAACAATTCCAAGAACTTCAACGGTATGTGGCTATTTTTTAAGTAAATCAAGGGTGCTAAACAGCTTTAGAGATCTCAGTTCAATCCACATTCCTAGCAGGTTGGCTTTTGTCCCAGGAAGCTTTAGTATACTTTTAAATTGAAATACTCTCAAGCTACATTGGAGTGAACCTACAGAACCCCCAGAATTCGAGTTGAAGCAGTCACACTCAGGTATTAAACCAGGACTTATCATCAAATTCTCAGCACCATAAAGTGTTAGATTTTTGTTTGGATTTAGCTAATGATACATTGCATATTTAGGACAAACTTAGTGTAGATGATTGGCCCTTAAGGACCAGGTTGTTTACATGGCTAAAATCTTCACTTATCCATGAACTACACATTGGTATTAATGGCTAGAGAACTGCAGTCTGGAGATCATATGATCAGGACTTCCAGTGCTGAAAGCAGTCAAAATATAGAGTGCAATATTACCTTTAATCTTTAAATATTTCTCTACTTTCTGTTTGCATTTTTATCAGGCAAAAGTACTTAAAGATACAATAAACAGTCCAGCAAGAGAGAAGGAGCTTGGTTACCTACCATAACACCAGACGAGTTCAAGTGGTTACTTACTTTCTTTTATAGTCTAAACTATTTTTTTTTCTCAGAAACTCAAGTGAAGAATGTGGTAAAACTAGTTTGAATGTTTTCACATTTTTACTACAATTATAGAAATGAAAGCAAAAGTAAGACGTGTAGACTTTATTACTTAAAGATGAGATAAGAGTTGATATATAAAGAGAAGAATTCAACGGTCAAATTCTATTTTTGTTATACGTTTTATTGTTTCAGGACTTGGCAATACGATTTATTTCAAAATCCCAAACTAATTTATTAATCTTCATCCCATAATGATGTCAGTAGAACTTAGTAAAACTTGTCACAGTGTTGAACTACTTGATCAGGTTTCTAGATTTCATACCATTTTTGATTGGTGGCTTTAATACAGCGTGGACATAAATGTCACTGGTGGTTAAATCGTCCTGATGTTTGCAGGCTGGGAAGCTCAGACAAGGGGCTGTCAATCAAGCAACAGAATGGTACTGTTTAATCAGATTTCTATTGTTTTTCCATTCAGATATTCAGCTTAAGCTGCCCTATGATGTGAGAAACTGTTTAAAAAAAGCTGCCTGTTGGCTACAGGTGTCTCAGAAAAAGCATGTGTTTGTCGTCACCTCCTTGATGTGTACACATGATATGAAAAACCTGTTTGATGGCGCCCATGTTTTTCTAGTTTGCTCTTAGACTTAAATTTCCTGAACTCCATGCTCTATTGATGACCATGATCCTGACCTTACAGACCACCTTGGATTAAATAAGTTTCCTGTGAATCCATGCAGCCAGTTTTGAGTTCCAGCTGTTTGAGTAAATGAATTCTGTTCATAAATAAATTGGCATGTGGTAGCCATATTGTTTATAAATCTCAATATGTTTTCATGGTAGGATGTGGTAGCTCAGAGGTCAAGACATTGGCCTACCAAAAGATCTTTAGTTTCCACCACTGCCAAGCTGCCACTGTTGGGCCCTGGAGCAAGTAGTGTTAAAAGGCCATTACTAACACCATTTAGTCATGTTATTTGCTTATCTGAACCATTATTCATTTTAGTGTCATAACAGAAAAATTCTCAGAGCTTCAAGTTCATGCAGCTATTTTTAAGTAAACACACTAAAGCCCCTTTTCCACCGAGGCAGTTTGAGTGCTGGTTCGGAGCCAGAGCCTAATTTAGAACCAGTTCTTTCTTTTTCGACAGCCAAAGCACCGGCTCCGAACCAGGAAAAGTGGTTCTTAAGTAGCACCAAAACGTTGCTGGTCTAGACTTAAGAACCGCTTGCGTCAGGAGCTGTGGGCGGGGCTACTGTTAGTGCATTTGATAATGTACCTTAAGTATATTAATGTTTAATACACTTTTACTTTACCGCGATATGATACATTATCAGCACACATGATAGTAGGTAGCTACATGCTAAGGCAAAATTTTTTTCTGTGTTAACGATAAAATAACGTTATGTACTTTATCGATTACAACCTCCGTTTATACAGATTACACGGAGCCGTACATACACGTTTTATTCGCCGCGTTTGGATGCCGATGTAGGTTCGCAAAGCCATGAGCATTAACAGTAAAGTGACATCCGCCATTGTTGTCGTGTTTGTGTTTGCCGCTTCTGCGCTAATGTTGCTGGGACACGTGACACGTATACAGTGACGTCACACTCGGCGCTGTGATGCTCTCTAGCCGGTGGAAAGGCAAACCGGTTCTTAAAACGTTCGCCAGTGGAACCAACTTTGAACCAGCACTAGCACTAGCTCTGAACCAGCACCCGGTTCTTTCCGGTGGAAAAGAGGCACAAGGGTCTCAATTTAAATCCCCATTGCTAGCAGGTTGGCTTTCATCCTAGGAAGATTTGGCATACTTCTAATTTCAAACCCTCTTGAGCTATGTTGGAGTAAACCTACTGAACTCAGACAATTTCAGTTTAAGCACTCATACTCTGGTGTTAAACCAGGGTTTATAGTACAAACTCTTGCCACCTTAAAGTGTTAGTATGTTGCTTGGATTAAGCTGATGACAGAGTACAAATTTAGGATCGACTTATGGTAGACGATAGGACGACAACGATGTGTACATGACTAATGAGGATCTGCAGGCTATTGATGAGGATCTACAGGTTATTGATGAGTTTACTTCAGGTTATTCATGAACTCCAGGTTATTGATGAGGAACTATAGCTTACTGATGATGAACTACAGGTTATTAATTATGAATTACAGGTTGTTGATAACAAACATTAGTTTATTGGTTACACAGTACAGGCTATTAATCAGAAGCTACAGTTTATTGGTGACAAAATACAGGTTATTGATGAGGAACTATAGGTTTTTGATGACAAACTACAGGTTATTATTTAGGGACTACAGGCTGGACATTATACTGAAAGATGCAACATACAGTACAAACCAGAACAGCAATAGAAAACAAGGGAGGTTACTTACCTGAAGATGAATTTACTTCAAATGTTTTACAGCCTGCTTGGTTTTTTGACTTTCCTGTAAAATATTTTCACTTTCCTTTAGAACTTCTAGGCCAGAAAGTACCCGAGATCTGTTTGGCTGTGTAACAGGTTTCACTTAGCAAGATACTCAGAGGAACTACACAATGTTTATATTAATGAGGAACTACAGGTTGTTATCATTAAGGCATGACACAACAGAGTTCAAGTTCTCTCAGGATAAATATAAATCAATGTTACAGTCAATGTTTGACTACCAAGAAACAGAAAAACAATGAAAAGTATGACAAAAATAAGATTTTACTTTAAGTATCGTGGTTTACAGCCTTTTACAGTGGGACTTTTTTCAGGGACTTAAGAGTAACAAATATATAGACAAACAAAGAGGATATAAGAACGTTCCCCTGCTGTGTTTTAGCTGTGTGACAAGTAAAACTAATTTTACAAAAACAACTAATCTAATCTAATTTCCCAAGAAATGCATTTGAAAGTAAGAGATTCATTGCTACACGTCTTTTGCACACTTTTCTGACCACAAGCCTCAGGATCTTTTGTGTACAGTTTCCACATAAAGAGATTAAACTAAAAACTGCCCACCACTGAGGCAGTGGTGGCTCAACTGGTTAATGGTTGTTGTTCGGAGGATCAGGGTTTAAGGCACAGCGCAGCCAAGCTGCCACTGCTGGGCCCTTGAGCAAGGCCCTCAACCCTCCCTGCTCCAGGGGTGCTGTATCATAGCTGACCCCCAACCTCCTCAGTTGGCGTATGTGAAGAAAAGAATTCCTCTGTGCTGTAATGTATATGTGGCGATAATAAAGGCTTCTACGTCCCCATTCTATTCTCTATCTATAAAACGTGTGGAATTTCAAAGCTGTATCTTTACTTTTTTATATATCTTCAGGACTGAAGAGTTTACACTTTGTGGTTTCTTGTGAAAGATGATGTGAAAAATTTAGCCTAGTCAGTGATAAGCTAACCTAGCAAACAGTGTTTCCTTGTGTAACTACACCTTCTTAGCAGGTGGGGTCTCTGACACAGGGCTCTCAATCAAGCATGCTCACTAGGGCAGTGGTGGCTCAACTGGTTAAGGCTCTGGGTTGTTGATCGGAGGATCGGGGTTCAAAGCCCAGTACAGCCAATCTGCCACTGCTGGGCCCTTGAGCAAGGCCCTCAACCCTCCTTGCACCAGGGGCGCTGTATCATAGCAGCCCCTGCACTCTGACCCCAACCTCCTCAGTTGGGGTATGTGAAGAAAAGAATTCCACTGTGCTGTAATGTGTATGTGGTGATAAAGGGTTCTATGCCCCCATTCAAGAATACTAATTTATCTTTGGCTATTCTGTGTATTACTCAAATTTGGTAGTCTTTTTGTCTAGCGAATAGTCCAAGCCTTTCCTGACTCTTTTATCTGAGTATAGTTGAAGAAAACTAGACTGAGAGGAGATTCATATTTAAGTTGATTTGAGGTATTTGTGCAAACTGTTGTTTTTTGGCCATGTTTAACGATTAAACATAGCAAACTCTTCTCTCCAGCAATGGATCCAAGAGCTGCAATAGCAGGAATAACACAGTAACTTTAGCAAGATACAGTCATGTCCCAGGCATGCTTTTCAGACTCATGTGGTATTCTTGAGGAAACAGATGAGCCTCTGGTCCAGATTTGGCTGGAAATATTCTGATGAGATAATGTTACAGATTTGTTACGCTGTGGGACGAAGTGCAAAAACATCTGAGGGCTAACGAGACCCTTGAGTGATTTAAATCTGAAGATGGTATAATGGTTAATAGAAGGGACAGAAAGACAAAGGTAGTAACAAGATATGGGAAGTGGAAAGAGGAATGAAATAAGGAAAGGGAATTTGGGAATCTGAATTCTAGAATCTTCCAAGCCCTCTCCAACGCTGTACTAGGGAAAAGCCGAGAAACATCACAACATAAAGTGAAGTTTGTATGTTAGTTTATTAGAAAAATAAATGCTAATAAGAGCCAAATAACAGCAGATGTCTTTCTAAAAATATTTTGTTTTTCAAGCTGCTTTGATGCCGATTCTTCTTCATAGTTTTTTACCTTCTTACCCACTTAGGGGTTACACCTGGAGTTCTCTTTAAAGATTGAAACTTCCATTTCACAAATGTGCAGATGATCTTATTGCTAAACACCCTTGTTTTTTTCCCATCCAAATCACTCATTTTTTGTATATGATGCCAAGTCTCTCCACCCATCTCTGATTAGACTCTGGAGAGGGGGATAGAGAGAGAGTGTGTATGAGGATAGAATGATGACACAAGGAGAAAGTGTAGAGGGAGATATAGGGAGAGACTGAAGTTTAATGGCAGTTGTTTTGGAGCTGGACAGAGAAACATAGATTTAGGGAGTGAACTGCAAGTGCGTGTGTGTGCGTGTGTGTGTGTGTGTGTGTGTGTGTGTGTGTGTGTGGGTGTGGGTGTGCGAGAGGGAGTCACAGCTGTAGCATGATATCATTTGAATAGTACGTTATCCCCACATGATAGCTACACACAGATGAAGCACAAGGAGTGTGCATTTACCTCTCTCTCTCTCTGTTTTCCTCTCCATTACACAACGATATCTGGTCATTTATATTTTATCTCAGTTTGTCCATTTACTTCTGCATTAGTTTGTTAGGTTATGCTAAATTAGTTTTTTTCCCACTTAAGTATTATGTATTAGATTATGCTACGTTTGAAATAGATTTTTCCCTCAGGCTTTTTAGATAATGCTTTTTTGCCTACAGTTGTTAGATTGTGTGGTGTTTTTACCTCAGATTATGCTAATTTTGTGGTGTGTATTTTTTTACCTCAAGTAGATTATTGTTATTTTGTAGTGCTTTTTTTCATGCTTCCACTACCTTCGTCGTGTTTACATTTCTGGCATTACATTTTTTATTTCAATTTATACAACAAGGGCCTTGTTCAGTGACCCAGCAGTGGCAGCTTGGTGGACCTGGGATTTGAACTCATGACCTTCTGAGCAATAGTCCAGCACCAAAACTACAGAGCTACCACATCACTTTGTTTTACCTCAGGTTGTTAAATTATGCTAATCTTGTGGTGTTTTTGCTATCTGGTTGTTAGAGTATGCTAATTTTGTGGTGTTTTTTTTTACCTCAGGTTGTTAGATCATGCTATCTGTGTGGCGTGTTCTTTTACCAGAAGTTATTACATCATTCTAATTTTGTGTGTGTGTGTGGGGGGGGGTACCTCAAATTGTTAGACTATGCTAATTTTTTAGTGTTTTTTACATCATGTTGATTAATTATCTTTATTTTTAATTTACCTCAGATTTTTTTATTATGCTAACGGTTGTTACGCTAATTTCTTTTTTGTTTTTTTACCTCAGGTTGTTAGTTTATGGCAATTTTGTGTTCTTTTTTGTGCCTCAAGTCATTAGATTATGATAATTTTGTGGGGATATTTATTATTTGAGGTTGTTAGATTATTCTAATTTTGTTTTTTGTTTTTTTTTTACCTCACATTATCCAATTACATCTTTTAATTCAGCGCATCGGTTATTTATGTCATGTTAGCACTTAGCATTTAGTCAACCGTGGTGTACTGGAGTGGTTCTATGTTATGATACAGAGAGAAAAAACACATTGTTTACCCACTAAGAGAGCATAAGCTAATCTGACAGGATTCTAAGAGGAATTTTTAGCTTTAAAAATCATATTTATTATCTTCACTGCTAATAATAACCTGACAGGATTTTTACAAGCATCAAGAAAGCATATATTTGTCCCTATCTGCTTTCCGTGTGTTTGTGTGTTCTGTTGTATCTATTTGAAAGGATTCAGATGTAAAACACACTCCAGCAGCTGAAAGCTCTGGCTGTCACACAATGTTATACACAAATCAAATACAGTGGATTCTTTTTCTTTCCTCCTATTCTTCTTCCTCAGGACAGGTCCTGCTGTTCTCTCTCTCTCTCTCTCTCTCTCTCTCTCTCTCTCTGTTGGCATGTTTCCTCAGCCACAGTTTGTTTAGACAGTTTCATAGCAGGAAAGCAGATTTAGACAGCAGAGATTCCAGTGTTGCACGAGAGAGAGAGAGAGAGAGAGAGAGAGAGAGAGAGAGAGAGAGAGAGAGAGTGGGACAGAGAAAATAAGGCAAGCTCTGGTTCTGTTAGTGCCTCGGCTGTAATCTCTCAAAGATAACTGTGACAGAATAGACGAGCGGGAAATCTTCCTGCTCTCCTCATTCATCACATGCTTGGCCTCGTCCCAAATGCAGAAATTGGTGTCTAGTTTGTGTATGTTACAAGAATCTCAGCCAGAAAGCAATGAAAAAGTTGGGTTTTTTTTTTGTTGTTGTTGCTTTTAAAATACACTATCTTCTTCAAACTCACATTATCTCTGAAATCTTTATTTTGCCGTGTCATTATTTCATGTCCTTCTCACTTTCAGTATCACGCTTACTTTAAAAACACGGCAATAACGAGACAGCAGGAACTCATTTCGAGGACGTGACATGCATGATATCAAATTTAACTATACATGAATAAATTATACCAAGTGTTGTGCTTTAATATTTATTTTTTATGGGAAAATAATCCTTAATCACACTTCATTTTTCTCTCTTTCTCTCTCTCTCTCTCTCTCTCTCTCTCTCTCTCTCTCTCTCTCTCTCTCTCTCTCTCTCTCTCTCTCCCTCTTTCCCTCTCTCTTTCTCTCTCAGGCTCAGTAGATCAGCAGTGTGAGTTAATTTGTCGGCCAGTCGGCTATCGTTTTTACGTTCAACATTCGGAGCGAGTGAGAGACGGAACCCCATGTGTTAATAACACCCCAAACGATGTGTGTGTCGGAGGTCGATGCCTGGTAAGAACACTCACACAAGCGCGCACACACACACACACACATACACATACACACACACATACACACACACACACACGTGTATATATAAACACACACTTCTCTTTCACAGAGTAATTTACAGATGATGAGTGTCAATCAAAGTCTTTCTCTTTCACCTTCAGAGTGAGGGGTGTGATGGCATGTTAGGCTCAGGCGTGGTGCGAGACCGGTGCGGCGTCTGTGGCGGAAGCGATGGCTCGTGTGTTCGAGTGTCAGGAAGTTTCTCAAACAACAGCGTTCCTCTTGGCTATCACAAAATTCTCGATATTCCAGCTGGAGCAACAGCTATCAACATCACCGAACGCAGCGCCAGCCCTAACTACATTGGTGTGTGTGTGTGTGTGTGTGTGTGTGTGTGTGTGTGTGTGTGTGTGTGTGTGTGTGTGTGTGTGTGTGTGTGTGTGTGTGTGTGTGTGTGTGTGCAAATGTTTGTTTGGCGATCTCTCATTATTAACGTATGTTCGTTATTTAGGGAGACTTCATTCAAATGGAATGGTTACGAATAATAAGTGATTTGTGTGTATGTGTGTAGCATTGCGTAGTGGTACCAGTCAGTCCATCGTGAATGGGCGCTGGGCCGTGGATCCTCCAGGTGAATATAAAGCAGGAGGAACAACGTTTGTGTACACACGCAACCCCAGAGAAACACTCACCGCCCCAGGACCCACAAACTCACTGCTGCAGCTCTATGTAAATCTCTCTCACACACACACAAACACACACATGCACACACACTTGATATAACCTAAGTAAGTGTCTTCAAATAAATTGATTTGTCTTGCTTCCTCTCTCCGTAGATTATTTTCCACAAGGAGAATCCAGGTGTGGATTACGAGTACTACATCCCTGTGAAGAAGGACACAGTGAGAGAGTGGGACAGAGGGAGCGCATCTCTCCGGGAAACCAGTAAGTCCGTGTGAGAGACTGAACACCACCACTGCATACTTCAGCACAAACACCAGCATGTTACATGAAGTATTTAAGTTTTCCTTCAGATAAGTACTGTATCTATTAAAAAACACTTTTAAATGGTGCATTCTAACATAAGCAGCAAAGTGTTTTATTCTCCTTTATACTTATAGTCTAGGAAATACAGCATTGTTGAAAAGTCAGGACCCAGATGTACTTAATCTGTTTGCGGTTTGGGCTGTGACTTCTGATCAACATACATCTGGTCTTAACTAGCCAATTATGTGCATCACCTCTTCAAAATTAGCTCGCTAAATCTCTCTCTTTCTCTTTCTCTCTCTCTTTTTCTTTGTATTTATACAGAGATTTCTGGAAAATCAGTTAGCAAAGTAGAAGATGTATCACCTCAGTTCTGCCTGAATTGTGTTCAGAAAGCTAGCAGGATTATGTACTTTCATTGCTGCATTAGTGCCAAGTGAATATCTGGGCATCTTGTTGCAGTAGTTGCTAGAGGCTAGAGTAGCGTGTCTATTGTAAATACAGTGGAAAGACACTAAAGTGTAACAGGATTAGCGGAAAATATTAAAACTATTCGGTTAAGATTTATGTTTGTATATTTCGAAAACATCAGTGTTTTCTCTCGCAGGTGCTGTAGTAGAATTGGAGGACTCCGCCTCTTCTCCCATTTCCGCTCCTTCTTTGTCTGATAGGTGGATACCGGAGAGGCCCCGCACCCACAACTCTGGGCCTAATCGTAATGCAAGGATCCCTCCACGGACCGACCTCCCACTGGATAATCACAGTCCGTTTGTGTGGAGGCTGGGCCAGCTTAGTGAGTGTTCTGCTACCTGTGGCAAAGGTCAGTGTGTGAGTGTGTAAGTGTGTGTGTGTGTGTGTGTGTGTGTGTGTGTGTGTGTGTGTGTGTGTGTGTGTGTCCATCACTGATCAGTTTCACTGATAATTCTGCAGCATTTCTGAAACACTGGGAGACTTTCCTCTGACTGATGCGCACACACACACACACACACACACACACACACACACACACACACACACACACAAACACGCACGCACATGCCAAATTGTCTGAATAACAGCTTTATGCCTAACATACGAATCATTATAGAGTCGTTATACTGTTTTCTTTGTGTGTGTGTGCTCTCCAGGTCTGTTTCTGATTAACCGTACTCAAATGTCTGTTTATGTTGTATCTTGTCTGCCCACTAGTGGTGGAAACGAGTATTACACATAATCTGAATTGTGTGTGTATGTGTGTGTGTGTGTGTGTGTGTGTGTGTAGGTTCCCATCGCAGAGAGGTGTTGTGTGTGAACAGACACACTAATGAAGAAGTGCATGAGAGGAGATGTGACTCATCATTGAAGCCAGCTGCAGAGGAGGAGCTGTGTAACGTCCATCCCTGCCCACCATAGTGAGCTGCTCTGTTGTATATTTATGATTATATTGTTGACTATTTATGGCTGATAATATGTAATGTGTGTGCGTGTGCACAGTTGGGAGGCTGGAGCGTGGTCCGAATGCAGTGTGTCATGTGGGTGGGGTGAGCAGCACCGCCAGGTACAGTGCAGGCAGAATTTCTCCGGTCGCTCCACCCAGGTCCTCCATCAGCGCTGCCAGGGTCTCATAAAGCCCAACACCACACAGGCCTGCCACACACACTCCTGCTCCCACTGGCAGATCACCTCTAACTGGAGCTCCGTGAGTCACACACACACACACACACACACACATATATAAACACTCTCCTGCTCCCACTGGCAGATCACCAACAACTCTCACACACACAAACACACACATAATATTGTGTATATTTTGCATGCTACTCAGTGTTCAGTGGACTGCGGGGCTGGTAAAAGGACCCGGAACGTCCGCTGCGTTAGTGACCACGGCGACGTGGTGAGTGACCGCGAATGTAACACTAGGCTCCTCCCACAAATAAGTGAAGACTGTCACATGGGTCCCTGTGTCTCCAACTGGTACATCTCTGACTGGACAGACTCAGTGAGTGCTGTACAAACAAAACTGGTGCAATCTGTTTCTAACAAGTCTGAAGGTTTTAAATGTTTGTTAATGTGTTTGTGTGTGTGTGTGTGTGTGTGTGTGTGTGTGTGTGTGTGTGTGTGTGTGTGTGTGTGTCAGTGCTCTGTCCCATGTGGTCCAGGTGTGCAGAAGCGTGATGTGGTGTGTGTGTCGAATGGAGCTGATGGCGAGTGTGTGAAGGAGAAACCGGGTGAAATGAAGGCATGTAACTCGGGACCCTGTGTGGCACACACACACTGGTTCGCTGGACCATGGGGACAGGTGAGAAGGAAGGGTTATAAGGCTTGATGATTCACTAATCTTGTGTGTTTTATTCACACCTGTTGTCTGAATATCGGTTTACATTTAGGGTAAAAAATGACAACAAATCCTTTTTTGTATAAGCCAAAGGTTATTTTATTGTTCCTGCGGTGTGTAACTGTGTGTGTGTGTGTGTGTGTGTTATACAGTGCAGCGCTCCGTGTGGGAACGGAACCCAGCGCAGAGACGTGATATGTGTGCAGAAGCTGGGAAGTGACTTCAGCGTGATGCCAGCGAGCGAATGTGCACACCTGGAAAAACCATCCCCCATTCAGACATGTGAAGTGGAAGCGTGTAAAGCGCAGTGGTTCACCACGGTGTGGAGTGCGGTGAGGACGGGGGGGCAGAAAACGAGGGGAAACATGAGAGAAAATTGGGAAGGAAAAGATAGAGGAAGTGAAGGAAAGTTCCAGGAAGCATGAAGTGCGAGGAAGGAGACAAAATTGTAGAAAGTGTGGATAGAGGCGAAAGGAAAACATAAGAAATAAAGGGAGAGAACCAAAAGAGTAAAATACGTAAAGAAAACTAGCGTTCAAGATGATCAGCTCCGTCTCAAATCGGCTTCCTGTTCACTATTCCAGCTCCCTATGTAGGGTGGAACAGAGCAGGAGGTTGTCCGTCTGTATCACTCCGTCTGTCTTTCCATCCTTTCTTGCAGTGTTCAAAGTCGTGTGGTGATGGAGTACAGACTCGTGATGTTCGCTGTCTGACGCCGGATAAACAGCTAACTTCAACTTGTGACTCCGCCCACAGACCACACCCAGAGCAGCCCTGTAACCCCACCCCCTGCAACCCCTCCCTAGGTGTGTTATGTTTGATGATCAGCTGTTCAGATTGTCAGAATTGTTTCTCTGTTTCTGCTCTTTCAATCTGTTCTTCTCTTATCTTTTCACCCCTTCTTTCCCTCTTTCATTTTTTTCCCTCCTTCTTTTTGTCTTCTTTATTTTCCCATCATTATTTCTCTTCCTTTTCAATTCCATCCCACCCTCTGACTTTCACACTTTCTCTTCTTTCTCTCCCCCTCTCATTCCGATTCTCTCTTGTCTTCTCCTTTTCTGTCACTTTCTCCGTCTCCCTTTTCCAGTCCATTGCACTCCTTTCTCTTTTCTTTCTTTCTACCTTCTCATGTCTCCATTCTTTTTTTACTCACCCACTCTCTCCTGACAGATGAGAGCTGTAAGGACAAGCGCTCCAACTGTCTGATGGTGGTCCAGGCTCGGCTCTGCGTTTACACCTACTACAAGACGGCCTGCTGCGCCTCCTGTACTCAGAACGCTCAGAGAGCCAAACGGCACTGACCCTGCCCGGGGTCAAAGGTCAGCGGCAGGCCACCTGATTCCCTGGCCACTCGCATCATAGACTGACATCAGTCGAAATCGAAGAAGCGACTTCGACATTTCAGCAGCTCTGTCTTGCTGTGGTTCCGTCATTCATGATTATCCTCGCCTACACCCCTCCCCCACACCACCCGCTAGCTCGCTAGGTACAAAAGAAATGCCCACAATCTCATCCCACGAGACATGTGACCACAAGGACACTGTACGTCCGATTGAAATTCAAATTTATTGACAAATGCAACATGATGCTAATCTGGTGGCCCTTCATTTTTGGGCACATTAGCATCATAGCTCCGGCGTAAACCTGGAAATTGTGTGCATTTCTTTTCTCACCTTTTTTTTTTTTTTTTTGTGGCTTTTTCTCAAAGTGAGAACTTTTTTAAATCCATTATATGCTTGTTTTGTTTTAAAAGCACTAGAATTATCTGTTTCTATGGCAACCATAATGCCAATCTAAACCTACGATGATGAAGGTGCCTTTAATAAGGAGCAGATTCATCATCAGTTCACCTGCTTTCGTTCACATTCCTGCGCTCATTAGGGTGCCAATATTTTCTTGTCTGTAAATCCACTTGTGGACATATAGTGCACCAGGTTCGGCTCGGTTTCACAGCCTCTGAGATAAACAGATATATTAGTGTGACATGAAATGTTTTATATTGTGCACTTTAAGTATAGGATTTTTTTTTTAAATAATGGCACCCCCACACCTTCCACCATGTAGTGCACTGTGTGGAATTTTTGCTCTGCTTTAATATATTAGTGCACGTAATATAGTAGTGCACTAAATGTCCAATAGGGTACTAGTGTCATTACTCCCTGGAGAAGTGTACTACATTCCAAATGGACTACACAGAGATATTAGATATTAGCTCTGCCAAATATATGCATAAAAATATATTACAATATGGCCCCTTTGTAAAGTGCCCTATATAGTCATTACCCTCTATGTAGTGCATTATATGTCCACAAGACAATCATTTCTGATTCAGATCATTGCTTCGTGTATAAGTGCACTTCATAATTAACATTATAACCTGTTTAGTGCACTACGTAATGTCAAGCAATGCATTTGGGTTTCTTTTATTTACTATGGCTGAATGCCAAATAACACCGTATTCACTGTAATAGTGCACTACCTAGGGTGTGAAATAATACAGCATTAATAGTGCATTCATTACATCCTATGTAGTCTACTAAAAAAAACATTTGAGACTTAAATATGTCTCACAGTGCACACAGTCCTCATGAATTCTGTGAGCAAAGCATAGCCATTCTCTCTCACACACACACACACACACACACACAATCTTGTGAAACGTGTTTTAAATGCACCCCTAAATATGAAGGTGTGTGTGAGAGCAGAAATGATTGTGATTGGTTGTTTGCTGTGTGGATAATAAGAGGTAAGACAGTAGGATTTAAAGCTCGTCTTTATGTTTTGTGTTATAATTTAGCCATATTGCTAACTTCAGAAGTGCTTTAAAGCATCAAGCCAAACATGATTCTGTGTGTGTGTGTGTGTGTGTGTGTGTGTGTGTGTGTGTGTGTGTGTGTGTGTGTGTGTGTGTGTGTGTGTGTGTGTGAGAAAAATGAAATACGAAACAATGTGTTAATGTACATACTTTTTTGTATGTGTATAGTTCCATAATCAAATATTATCAACTAGGAGCTGAAATATACTTTTATATATATATATATATAAAAAATACAGATAATTATTTATCAAGAAATAGATATAATTTATTTCGTGAAACAAAGCATATGTTGTTATCTTCTGAGGTTTAAGAACAAATTATGATTGTAAAATAGTGATTTTTTTTGTTTGTTTTTGTCATCATAAAGATGCACATGTGTGTTAAATGCCATTACAGTGCTGCAGAATAAAGAAAACTGCAATGATCAGATTCGGTGACTAGTTGTTGTTTCCTACATCATTGCTTCCTACCAGGATACAGGACCGGATCGATCAGGTGGTGCTGTTCTCATTCTCCTGCCCCCTCTAAAGTGCCCTATGTAGTCCACTATAAATGTAACACAACCATTTTGGATTCACCCTCAATTAGAAGAGCAAGAATGGGGCCATGAAAATGGATTAGAGAAAGAAAAACGTCTTTGGAGTAAAAATCAAGTCGATTCAATGGGATATAGCATTCAAATCATTATTTTCTTTCTTTCTTTGTCCTCTGTGACCCTCTGCATTTCATTCGGTCGTTATTTTTGCACCGAGTTGCTCCTGGATAC
Source organism: Tachysurus fulvidraco (assembly GCF_022655615.1). NCBI lineage: Eukaryota > Metazoa > Chordata > Actinopteri > Siluriformes > Bagridae > Tachysurus > Tachysurus fulvidraco. Next base: position 29,907,747 of record NC_062520.1, read on the forward strand.
TGACTCTAATCCCACAGTGGCATTAGACAAGAACCTCTTCATCCTCTTTGTAATAGTTCTGTGAAAATACAGAGTTAATGCAGCAATCAGGTTATCATACAGGAATGTGTGTGTGTGTGTGTGTGTGTGTGTGTGTGTGTGTGTGTGTGTGTGTGTGTGTGTGTGTGTGTGTGTGTGTGTGTGTGTGTGTGTGTGTGTAGTCCTGTATTTACTGACACACACCCAGCACATGGTGCACTACAGCAGGACTTACCATTAGGAACATATTGCACTGTGTTATAGACTCCAGAATCCTTTTGTACCTCATCTTCAGAATATTGTGGACCTGCATCCGTTGTTCATTCTCCTAAAACACAACCATGGAGCAGAAGAGTATTTTAGACAATGTTTAGTCACGTACGTGTACCCTGAGGTTCTCTTCAACGCATTCAGCACGAACCATCCCATGTCCTCATTACACACTTACCTGCTTTACAGCGTCATACTTCCTCTCGGAATCAGAGAGCATTTCCTCCAGCTCCTTCACCGTGTGTCGCAGTGCACACAGTTTGTCATACACGTTAGCTCGCTTTTTGTCACACAAAGACTTTAACTCCACCATTTTTGTGAGCTTAGTCTGAATTTCAGTCAGAGACATCTGTAAGCATAATAACCCGAGCTTGTTGGCTTTTACTTCTATACAAACAATCAGATGCTTTTAAAAACTCGGTTCATCACTCGTCAGAATAAAGGTTCACAATAACAGTTGTGGCGATTAAAGAAGAAAAACTTACTACAAGTATCTCTTCATTGTGCGTTAAATTTGGACCGAGATCCAAAGTTTTAAAAGTCTCAGCCCCCAAGACTTGCTCCTGCTCCTGAAACAGCCAGAGAGAAGATGAGGTTAATCGATTAAATTATTAATCTGTAATCTTAATGGATCGTCATGTCCAGTTCCAACTACACAGTTTGTAGGCTAATGGTTAATGTGTTGGACTTCTGATCGGAAGGTCATGAGTTCCAATCCCAGGTCCACCAAGCAGCCACTGCAGGGCCCCTGAGCAAGGCCCTTAACCCTTAACTGATCAGTTGTATAAATTGAAATAAAAAAATTGCATGTCACTCTGGATAAAGGTGTCTGCTAAATGACAGAAATGTAAATGTAAAATAAAATGTAAGTCGCTCTACGTCTTCTAAAATGCCGGTCTTCGTGATTAGTGTCTACGTCTCAGTTCTCAGTCTATTTATCGTTTCAGATAACCATTCATTGTTCTCGTTTCTTGGATCGCAGCACTTATTATTGTTCATACTGGAGCTACAGCACCAGAGTATACACACGTTCTAGTTCCATGGTGTTCATGTTGTAACTCCTCATACAACATGAACATCATGAAACTGCTTAATTCTCACTAACCTTTTTTTCAGCAAATATCCTCTGTACTTCAGCGACTTCTTGCTTTAGTTGATGCATGGAGCACCGCAGTGTACTCATCTGAGAGAGCAGTTCAATGTTCTCGTTCTCCATCCTAGCCCTGGACTCCATCGCTTGAGCCAGACAGAGCTTCTCTTGCTCATGCTCCTAAAACGCAGTCATTGAAGTAAGCAAATGTTATTTATTACGTCATTATTAATTACTTCAGAAATGACTCACTCGTCTACTATAACCCTAGGGAAATGTGTATTAAATAGACAAAGATAAGAGATGTGGAAAAAGAAAGGTAAAACATACCTTTAGTAACTCATTGTACTTTCTCTCCATCCCAGTGTAGTGCACCTTCATAAGTCTGTGTGCCTGAGCAACTTTCTTATGTTTCTAAAATACAGGTATATTAATTGTTTTTTCAGCTATCCCATCAGTGTCAGATAGTTAAGTTAATGTTTGTCATCAGCTGATTAATACACAAAATAGAAAATGAATGGTTCTTTCTCACTCACCCTCCTGAGGTATCTATAGCCTTTCTGGATCTGAGAGATGTGTTCTCCCGGTCCCTTCTCTCTGACTGCCATGTACGAGGTGTTTATGTCCAACTGTCTGTTCAGCTCCATCGCCTTCTCAAATCTCCTCTTGAGTTCATCCAAAAAGGCCTGGAAGAACAAACAAAGCTTGTTGGCTTTATTTACTTCTACACATTTTCAGACATCATTCTCCAGATAACAAAAGAGTTCTGTTCATTTTACTGTATAGACACCAAAGACACTGAAGCAGACACGGGTCCCAGATCTCTTTTAACAAAACAGTGTAGCTTCAGTAATCATGATCAGTGAACCAGTGTATATGAACACATTAAAACCAGAGCTGAGCTCTCAGCATGTATGTACTGTCAATAACCACTTACGCATATATTTTAAATACAAATTCTAGCAAACTTTCCATTAAAAATGTTAACGAGTGACAATGGGTCTCATTAGTCTCCAGCTCCAGAGCTAGAACATATTATATTTTATATATTCATCTTTTAACATTTTATGATGTCTTGAATCTTGTATGTGATTGTGCTTTTAGGGATTACCTCAGGGTCGTCACTACAAACCCCAGCCTCTAAAATCAAGGAGCTGGGATCCATCAAGGAAGAGTCTACAGGTGCTGTTGTCTGTACTGGAGCTAAACACAAAAATAAATACATTAATAATAATAATAATAATAATAATAATAATAATAATAATAATAATAATAATAATAATAATAATAATAATAATAATGCAAAGATATTACTTGTACCTGCATGGACAAAAATAACCTATATATGACAAATAAAAATGTAGTAAAAATAAAAATGTTAGATATAGATAGATAGATAGATAGAGAGAGAGAGAGAGAGAAAGAGAGAGAGAGAGAGACAGACAGACAGACAGACAGACAGACAGACAAATATATAGAGAGAGAGACAGATATATATATATATATATATATATATATATATATATATATATAGAGAGAGAGAGAGAGAGAGAGAGAGAGAGAGAGAGAAAGAGAGAGAGAGAAAGAGAGAGAGAGAAAGAGAGAGAGAGAAATAGATAGATAGATAGATAGATAGATAGATAGATAGATAGATAGATAGATAGATAGATAGATAGATAGATAGATGGATGGATGGATGGATGGATGGATGGATGGATGGATGGATGGATGGATGGATGGATGGATAGATAGATAGATAGATAGATAGATAGATAGATAGATAGATAGATAGATAGATAGATAGATAGATAGATAGATAGATAGATAGATAGATACGTGTTAAGATGGTTTCATAATTGAGTGAAACATGAGTGATTAGTTTAGTTCCGGTGTAAAGTTTAGTTCTCCTTCCTCCACAGAGCACAAAGCATTTTCCCAACACCACACACATTTCAAGTCAAGTTAAACACATTCAAACTTCTGTAAAAATTAAAATTATTGATTTTATCAGCCTTTTTAACATTTTTGTGACCTCACAGTAAGTGTTCGGTGCCATCTGGGTTTTCCGGCTCAGGTATATTGCCATCTTCGCTTGATCGAGGATAAAGTTAACCAGTTGGCACCTGAACCTTTGTTTCCTAACGTATTTAAAACCAAAAATAAAACACTGAACAGTAAAATCAACATAAAACGACTTTAAAATGCTCCGTATAAACACAAACAGTGACTGCAACCTGGAGCAGCGAATAAAAGCATGAAAAACTGTTTCTCTCTGTAAACAAAAAGGACAGTCATGTGCAATATCAGGGTTTAAAACAGAAATAAAAGCATTCACAGAGATAACACCATGTAAAATCCTCCACTGGAGGTCGGCAGTTCTTTTGGGTAACGGTGGTTTGTACAGTGTCTCCACTCTGGTTTAATATCAGCATTAAAACCCAAAACACTTCTCCATGGGGTGTCGACGCTCCCACTCGGCTTCTTCTTATTTAAAACCTTAACACAGGCTCTGTAGAGCAGCTTCCCCGTCACTAACCCAAAGTCCGACTCCCCTTCACCCTGTCACTCCAGGAGGGGGCCTTCACACCCTTCGAGTACACTCCTAAAGGACGCTCTGTTTCTTGTTTAAAGGCAGGGTCTCCGATTTTTGAGAAATGCTTCGGAAAACCGAGTCGGGCCGAATAATAAACAAAAATCATAACAAAAATCAAAACAAACATGTAGCCAATGACTCGTGAAACTCCAATCTGTGAATATGTGGCCGACTTTACTTAAGACGGCGAGGCACTTTTTTAATTCTCGATAGGTGAGTAACGTTTGTTTTGCTTTGTTACACAGAACTAATATATGCCTTTGTCCTTTACATGATTATGCTTGTGTGGCATTTTTGCTTGTTTGTTTATCTACAATCGTATTGATTTTAAGACACATTTCTTTCTGTTAGTCGCCTGGGTTACGTATGTATATGTGGGCGGAGCTATCAGTACAGGGGTGGGACCTATTTGGGTTAGGGGCGTGTTTGTTTTGGTGATTTCAAATGTCAACATTGGCTTTCAAAAATCATAGACCCTGCCTTTAAAGAGTTCATATAGTTTTGCTCTTTTTCCATGTTCCCTTGCTCCATTTATATTAAAACTCGCAACTTCAATCTTGTTCATTAAAAATAAGCGTAAATGAAACAAACAGATTATAAAAAGACATTTAAATAAAACACACCACACACTTTATCAGTCTTCATCAGAGTTTTCCCTGTTGACATTCGTTATCAGTTTTTTTAGTCTAAAACTTTCCTGGTCAATAAAAACACCTACTCTTTTAAAATGCTTCCCATCGTGAACAAACTGTTTGCGGTCAAAGCTCCTCTATAAGAATATTTTTTTGCCACTTAGTGGTTCTTAAAAACTCTTTAATGGCTTCAGGACTTTAAACAACATTTAACAGTTCCTCCTGAGATTCTTGATTGAACACTGAATCAGACATGCCATCTTCACTGTCTGATTCAACTTCGCACACACTCCTCTACACCGTGCCGGCGACTGCTATGCTGTCTCACACACACACACACACACACACACACACACACACACACACACACACACACACACACACACACACACACACACACACACACACACACACACACACACACACACACACACACACACACAAGATTATTCCTAGAGGTTTTTAAGGATAAACTTGCGAAAAACGCAGGAAAATATTGGCAAAATGCCAACCGCTCTCACACGCTCCACACGCCAGGCTCACTCTTCCGCCACGCATGCGCAGAGAGAGAGAGAGGTTGAGTGTGTGTGTGTGTGTGTGTGTGTGTGTGTGTGTGTGTGTGTGTGTGTGTGTGTGTGTGTGTGTGAGAGAGAGAGAGAGAGAGAGAGAGAGAGAGAGAGAGAGAGAGAGAGAGAGAGAGAGAGAGCTATAGATGGTGTACCATGAGTAGGAGATGTATCCGTCGACTCCGTCGTACTTTCTCCATCTCCACGTCTCTTCATATAATAAAAAGCTCCTGCGGCCGCAGCTCCAGCCACCACCAGCGTTGGGAACATCAAACTCATCACTGTGTCTCTCAACACTGTCAAGAGATTTACCAGTAGATTACATATTTTCAGTCGTACTGAAAAAAGTGTTGTTTTATACATTTTAAAATGTTTAAGTATGTGTAGAGATGTATGTGTGTGTGTGTGCGCGCGTGTGTGTGTGCGAGCGCGCGCATACAGAAAAATCGGAATCAGACTCAGAATTAAGTTTATTGACACAAGGAATTTGATTCCTCCGGCTGTTGGTGACTCCCAAGAGTACAGACATATAAATAAATGTCAATGCAAAGTTAAATGAACCGTATACAATGAGCACGTACATTATTTTGTATGTATTTATTTAGTCTTAGAATATATTAGCAGCTCATTCACAGTCTCATCCATTAACAAGAGACCTGTTGATGTGGTGACGAGAAATTTTAATGTTAGATACTTTAAATCTTTTAGAGGTAAAACTGGCTCACAGTTCAGAAGGTTTCAAACATGAGTTTTAAATAAATGATGTCCCTAGAAGCTTGGGTTTTGTTTGTCACAAATCACTCGCTGTAATGAAGAACCGGGTTGCCAGATCTTAACAAACCCCCTTTCACAGGAATTAAAGGTTTTCCATTTTGCCTCTTTTTGATTTGTCTGAAATGCTTGTATTGAAATGTTTACCTCTGATAAAACTGTGCTAGATGATGATATAATGAATAGCATCAGAATGTGGTCTTA